>NC_069499.1:1315065521-1315365521 GCF_027579735.1 Bombina bombina
ACCGCCGCCCACTTAGTCTTTTCATAAACGGAGAGGAGAAGGACCAACTATCTCCCTGGTGCTGCAGGAGCTGCGATAATCCTAATAAGCATATGCTCTCAATGCTGACTTTTAACTTTTATCCAGTAAGTGTTTTTAACCGTGTGTTTTACTAGTATAATAAAATCCTACACTTGAATCGTGCCTTGTGCGCCTGTCTTTTCTTTCATTTCAGAATACTGTCACAACAAATATGATTGGTGTAAATATTTTTTAAGTAGGCCTGGCACACAGGCTTGGAAGGCTGTAGAAAAGTGCAATTCAAAGGCACGAGCAAACTGAGGGTTAAGATCATCAACAATAAAGATTTTTTTAATTGTAATTAGTAACTATACTGTGACAAAATATTTGGATTGGTGTAAATAGTTGGCAAGACGGCCTGGTACAAAAGGATGGCAGGCAGGAGGGAGATGCAATTCAAGGACACTAGGAGACTGATTACTGACAGTCTAAACAGTGATGATTGACAATTTTTGCAATACTGTTAAAAGAAATATGATTGCTGACAACAATTGGCTAGGTGGGCCTGGCTCACAGCAGGCTGCAAGGCAGGAGGAAAGTGCTATTCAATGGCACCAGCAAACTGACGATTCAAATCACAGCAACTATTACCAAAAATTTTAAATTTTAATTATTAGAATACTGTCACAACATATATGATTGGTGTAAATATTTTTTAATTAGGCCTGGCACACAGGCTTGGAAGGCTGTAGAAAAGTGCAATTCAAAGGCACGAGACAACTGAGGGTTAAGATCATCAACAATAAAGATTTTTTTAATTGTAATTAGTAACTATACTGTGACAAAAAATTTGGATTGGTGTAAATAGTTGGCAAGATGGCCTGGCACAAAAGGATGGCAGGCAGGAGGGAGATGCAATTCAAGGACACTAGGAGACTGATTACTGACAGTCTAAACAGTGATGATTGACAATTTTTGCAATACTGTTAACAGAAATATGATTGCTGACAACAATTGGCTAGGTGGGCCTGGCTCACAGCAGGCTGTAAGGCAGGAGGAAAGTGTTATTCAATGGCACCAGCAAACTGAGGATTCAAATCACAGCAACTATTACCAAAAATTTTAATTTTTAATTATTAGAATACTGTCACAACAAATATGATTGGTGTAAATATTTTTTAAGTAGGCCTGGCACACAGGCTTGGAAGGCTGTAGAAAAGTGCAATTCAAAGGCACGAGCAAACTGAGGGTTAAGATCATCAACAATAAAGATTTTTTTAATTGTAATTAGTAACTATACTGTGAGAAAAAATTTGGATTGGTGTAAATAGTTGGCAAGACGGCCTGGCACAAAAGGATGGCAGGCAGGAGGGAGATGCAATTCAAGGACACTAGGAGACTGATTACTGACAGTCTAAACAGTGATGATTGACAATTTTTGCAATACTGTTAACAGAAATATGATTGCTGACAACAATTGGCTAGGTGGGCCTGGCTCACAGCAGGCTGTAAGGCAGGAGGAAAGTGTTATTCAATGGCACCAGCAAACTGACGATTCAAATCACAGCAACTATTACCAAAAATTTTAATTTTTAATTATTAGAATACTGTCACAACAAATATGATTGGTGTAAATATTTTTTAAGTAGGCCTGGCACACAGGCTTGGAAGGCTGTAGAAAAGTGCAATTCAAAGGCACGAGCAAACTGAGGGTTAAGATCATCAACAATAAAGATTTTTTTAATTGTAATTAGTAACTATACTGTGACAAAATATTTGGATTGGTGTAAATAGTTGGCAAGACGGCCTGGCACAAAAGGATGGCAGGCAGGAGGGAGATGCAATTCAAGGACACTAGGAGACTGATTACTGACAGTCTAAACAGTGATGATTGACAATTTTTGCAATACTGTTAAAAGAAATATGATTGCTGACAACAATTGGCTAGGTGGGCCTGGCTCACAGCAGGCTGCAAGGCAGGAGGAAAGTGCTATTCAATGGCACCAGCAAACTGACGATTCAAATCACAGCAACTATTACCAAAAAATTTAAATTTTAATTATTAGAATACTGCCACAACAAATATGATTGGTGTAAATATTTTTTAATTAGGCCTGGCACACAGGCTTGGAAGGCTGTAGAAAAGTGCAATTCAAAGGCACGAGACAACTGAGGGTTAAGATCATCAACAATAAAAATTTTTTTAATTGTAATTAGTAACTATACTGTGACAAAAAATTTGGATTGGTGTAAATAGTTGGCAAGATGGCCTGGCACAAAAGTATGGCAGGCAGGAGGGAGATGCAATTCAAGGACACTAGGAGACTGATTACTGACAGTCTAAACAGTGATGATTGACAATTTTTGCAATACTGTTAACAGAAATATGATTGCTGACAACAATTGGCTAGGTGGGCCTGGCTCACAGCAGGCTGCAAGGCAGGAGGAAAGTGCTATTCAATGGCACCAGCAAACTGAGGATTCAAATCACAGCAACTATTACCAAAAATTTTAATTTTTAATTATTAGAATACTGTCACAACAAATATGATTGGTGTAAATATTTTTTAAGTAGGCCTGGCACACAGGCTTGGAAGGCTGTAGAAAAGTGCAATTCAAAGGCACGAGCAAACTGAGGGTTAAGATCATCAACAATAAAGATTTTTTTAATTGTAATTAGTAACTATACTGTGAGAAAAAATTTGGATTGGTGTAAATAGTTGGCAAGACGGCCTGGCACAAAAGGATGGCAGGCAGGAGGGAGATGCAATTCAAGGACACTAGGAGACTGATTACTGACAGTCTAAACAGTGATGATTGACAATTTTTGCAATACTGTTAACAGAAATATGATTGCTGACAACAATTGGCTAGGTGGGCCTGGCTCACAGCAGGCTGCAAGGCAGGAGGAAAGTGCTATTTAATGGCACCAGCAAACTGAGGATTCAAATCACTGCAACTATTACCAAAAATTTTAATTTTTAATTATTAGAATACTGTCACAACAAATATGATTGGTGTAAATATTTTTTAAGTAGGCCTGGCACACAGGCTTGGAAGGCTGTAGAAAAGTGCAATTCAAAGGCACGAGCAAACTGAGGGTTAAGATCATCAACAATAAAGATTTTTTTAATTTTAATTAGTAACTATACTGTGACAAAAAATTTGGATTGGTGTGAATAGTTGGCAAGACGGCCTGGCACAAAAGGATGGCAGGCAGGAGGGAGATGCAATTCAAGGAAACTAGGAGACTGATTACTGACAGTCTAAACAGTGATGATTGACAATTTTTGAAATACTGTTAACAGAAATATGATTGCTGACAACAATTGGCTAGGTGGGCTTGGCTCACAGCAGGCTGCAAGGCAGGAGGAAAGTGCTATTTAATGGCACCAGCAAACTGAGGATTCAAATCACAGCAACTATTACCAAAATTTTTAATTTTTAATTATTAGAATACTGTCACAACAAATATGATTGGTGTAAATATTTTTTAAGTAGGCCTGGCACACAGGCTTGGAAGGCTGTAGAAAAGTGCAATTCAAAGGCACGAGCAAACTGAGGGTTAAGATCATCAACATTAAAGATTTTTTTAATTTTAATTAGTAACTATACTGTGACAAAAAATTTGGATTGGTGTGAATAGTTGGCAAGACGGCCTGGCACAAAAGGATGGCAGGCAGGAGGGAGATGCAATTCAAGGAAACTAGGAGACTGATTACTAACAGTCTAAACAGTGATGATTGACAATTTTTGAAATACTGTTAACAGAAATATGATTGCTGACAACAATTGGCTAGGTGGGCCTGGCTCACAGCAGGCTGCAAGGCAGGAGGAAAGTGCTATTCAATGGCACCAGCAAACTGAGGATTCAAATCACAGCAACTATTACCAAAAATTTTAATTTTTAATTATTAGAATACTGTCACAACAAATATGATTGGTGTAAATATTTTATAAGTAGGCCTGGCACACAGGCTTGGAAGGCTGTAGAAAAGTGCAATTCAAAGGCACGAGCAAACTGAGGGTTAAGATCATCAACAATAAAGATTTTTTTAATTGTAATTAGTAACTATACTGTGAGAAAAAATTTGGATTGGTGTAAATAGTTGGCAAGACGGCCTGGCACAAAAGGATGGCAGGCAGGAGGGAGATGCAATTCAAGGACACTAGGAGACTGATTACTGACAGTCAAAACAGTGATGATTGACAATTTTTGCAATACTGTTAAAAGAAATATGATTGCTCACAACAATTGGCTAGGTGGGCCTGGCTCACAGCAGGCTGCAAGGCAGGAGGAAAGTGCTATTCAATGGCACCAGCAAACTGAGGTTTCAAATCACAGCAACTATAACCAAAAATTTTAATTTGTAATTATTAGAATACTGTCACAACAAATATGATTGGTGTAAATATTTTTTAATTAGGCCTGGCACACAGGCTTGGAAGGCTGTAGAAAAGTGCTATTCTAGGGAACGAGCAAATTGAGGATTAAGATCATCAACAATAAAGATTTTTTTAATTGTAATTAGTAACTATACTGTGACAAAAAATTAGGATTGGTGTAAATAGTTGGCAAGACGGCCTGGCACAAAAGGATGGCAGGCAGGAGGGAGATGCAATTCAAGGACACTAGGAGACTGATTACTGACAGTCTAAACAGTGATGATTGACAATTTTTGCAATACTGTTAACAGAAATATGATTGCTGACAACAATTGGCTAGGTGGGCCTGGCTCACAGCAGGCTGTAAGGCAGGAGGAAAGTGTTATTCAATGGCACCAGCAAACTGACGATTCAAATCACAGCAACTATTACCAAAAATTTTAATTTTTAATTATTAGAATACTGTCACAACAAATATGATTGGTGTAAATATTTTTTAAGTAGGCCTGGCACACAGGCTTGGAAGGCTGTAGAAAAGTGCAATTCAAAGGCACGAGCAAACTGAGGGTTAAGATCATCAACAATAAAGATTTTTTTAATTGTAATTAGTAACTATACTGTGACAAAATATTTGGATTGGTGTAAATAGTTGGCAAGACGGCCTGGCACAAAAGGATGGCAGGCAGGAGGGAGATGCAATTCAAGGACACTAGGAGACTGATTACTGACAGTCTAAACAGTGATGATTGACAATTTTTGCAATACTGTTAAAAGAAATATGATTGCTGACAACAATTGGCTAGGTGGGCCTGGCTCACAGCAGGCTGCAAGGCAGGAGGAAAGTGCTATTCAATGGCACCAGCAAACTGACGATTCAAATCACAGCAACTATTACCAAAAATTTTAAATTTTAATTATTAGAATACTGTCACAACAAATATGATTGGTGTAAATATTTTTTAATTAGGCCTGGCACACAGGCTTGGAAGGCTGTAGAAAAGTGCAATTCAAAGGCACGAGACAACTGAGGGTTAAGATCATCAACAATAAAGATTTTTTTAATTGTAATTAGTAACTATACTGTGACAAAAAATTTGGATTGGTGTAAATAGTTGGCAAGATGGCCTGGCACAAAAGGATGGCAGGCAGGAGGGAGATGCAATTCAAGGACACTAGGAGACTGATTACTGACAGTCTAAACAGTGATGATTGACAATTTTTGCAATACTGTTAACAGAAATATGATTGCTGACAACAATTGGCTAGGTGGGCCTGGCTCACAGCAGGCTGCAAGGCAGGAGGAAAGTGCTATTCAATGGCACCAGCAAACTGAGGATTCAAATCACAGCAACTATTACCAAAAATTTTAATTTTTAATTATTAGAATACTGTCACAACAAATATGATTGGTGTAAATATTTTTTAAGTAGGCCTGGCACACAGGCTTGGAAGGCTGTAGAAAAGTGCAATTCAAAGGCACGAGCAAACTGAGTGTTAAGATCATCAACAATAAAGATTTTTTTAATTGTAATTAGTAACTATACTGTGAGAAAAAAATTGGATTGGTGTAAATAGTTGGCAAGACGGCCTGGCACAAAAGGATGGCAGGCAGGAGGGAGATGCAATTCAAGGACACTAGGAGACTGATTACTGACAGTCTAAACAGTGATGATTGACAATTTTTGCAATACTGTTAACAGAAATATGATTGCTGACAACAATTGGCTAGGTGGGCCTGGCTCACAGCAGGCTGCAAGGCAGGAGGAAAGTGCTATTTAATGGCACCAGCAAACTGAGGATTCAAATCACAGCAACTATTACCAAAAATTTTAATTTTTAATTATTAGAATACTGTCACAACAAATATGATTGGTGTAAATATTTTTTAAGTAGACCTGGCACACAGGCTTGGAAGGCTGTAGAAAAGTGCAATTCAAAGGCACGAGCAAACTGAGGGTTAAGATCATCAACAATAAAGATTTTTTTAATTGTAATTAGTAACTATACTGTGAGAAAAAATTTGGATTGGTGTAAATAGTTGGCAAGACGGCCTGGCACAAAAGGATGGCAGGCAGGAGGGAGATGCAATTCAAGGACACTAGGAGACTGATTACTGACAGTCTAAACAGTGATGATTGACAATTTTTGCAATACTGTTAACAGAAATATGATTGCTGACAACAATTGGCTAGGTGGGCCTGGCTCACAGCAGGCTGCAAGGCAGGAGGAAAGTGCTATTTAATGGCACCAGCAAACTGAGGATTCAAATCACAGCAACTATTACCAAAAATTTTAATTTTTAATTATTAGAATACTGTCACAACAAATATGATTGGTGTAAATATTTTTTAAGTAGGCCTGGCACACAGGCTTGGAAGGCTGTAGAAAAGTGCAATTCAAAGGCACGAGCAAACTGAGGGTTAAGATCATCAACAATAAAGATTTTTTTAATTTCAATTAGTAACTATACTGTGACAAAAAATTTGGATTGGTGTGAATAGTTGGCAAGACGGCCTGGCACAAAAGGATGGCAGGCAGGAGGGAGATGCAATTCAAGGAAACTAGGAGACTGATTACTGACAGTCTAAACAGTGATGATTGACAATTTTTGAAATACTGTTAACAGAAATATGATTGCTGACAACAATTGGCTAGGTGGGCCTGGCTCACAGCAGGCTGCAAGGCAGGAGGAAAGTGCTATTTAATGGCACCAGCAAACTGAGGATTCAAATCACAGCAACTATTACCAAAAATTTTAATTTTTAATTATTAGAATACTGTCACAACAAATATGATTGGTGTAAATATTTTTTAAGTAGGCCTGGCACACAGGCTTGGAAGGCTGTAGAAAAGTGCAATTCAAAGGCACGAGCAAACTGAGGGTTAAGATCATCAACATTAAAGATTTTTTTAATTTTAATTAGTAACTATACTGTGACAAAAAATTTGGATTGGTGTGAATAGTTGGCAAGACGGCCTGGCACAAAAGGATGGCAGGCAGGAGGGAGATGCAATTCAAGGAAACTAGGAGACTGATTACTGACAGTCTAAACAGTGATGATTGACAATTTTTGAAATACTGTTAACAGAAATATGATTGCTGACAACAATTGGCTAGGTGGGCCTGGCTCACAGCAGGCTGCAAGGCAGGAGGAAAGTGCTATTCAATGGCACCAGCAAACTGACGATTCAAATCACAGCAACTATTACCAAAAATTTTAAATTTTAATTATTAGAATACTGTCACAACATATATGATTGGTGTAAATATTTTTTAATTAGGCCTGGCACACAGGCTTGGAAGGCTGTAGAAAAGTGCAATTCAAAGGCACGAGACAACTGAGGGTTAAGATCATCAACAATAAAGATTTTTTTAATTGTAATTAGTAACTATACTGTGACAAAAAATTTGGATTGGTGTAAATAGTTGGCAAGATGGCCTGGCACAAAAGGATGGCAGGCAGGAGGGAGATGCAATTCAAGGACACTAGGAGACTGATTACTGACAGTCTAAACAGTGATGATTGACAATTTTTGCAATACTGTTAACAGAAATATGATTGCTGACAACAATTGGCTAGGTGGGCCTGGCTCACAGCAGGCTGTAAGGCAGGAGGAAAGTGTTATTCAATGGCACCAGCAAACTGAGGATTCAAATCACAGCAACTATTACCAAAAATTTTAATTTTTAATTATTAGAATACTGTCACAACAAATATGATTGGTGTAAATATTTTTTAAGTAGGCCTGGCACACAGGCTTGGAAGGCTGTAGAAAAGTGCAATTCAAAGGCACGAGCAAACTGAGGGTTAAGATCATCAACAATAAAGATTTTTTTAATTGTAATTAGTAACTATACTGTGAGAAAAAATTTGGATTGGTGTAAATAGTTGGCAAGACGGCCTGGCACAAAAGGATGGCAGGCAGGAGGGAGATGCAATTCAAGGACACTAGGAGACTGATTACTGACAGTCTAAACAGTGATGATTGACAATTTTTGCAATACTGTTAACAGAAATATGATTGCTGACAACAATTGGCTAGGTGGGCCTGGCTCACAGCAGGCTGTAAGGCAGGAGGAAAGTGTTATTCAATGGCACCAGCAAACTGACGATTCAAATCACAGCAACTATTACCAAAAATTTTAATTTTTAATTATTAGAATACTGTCACAACAAATATGATTGGTGTAAATATTTTTTAAGTAGGCCTGGCACACAGGCTTGGAAGGCTGTAGAAAAGTGCAATTCAAAGGCACGAGCAAACTGAGGGTTAAGATCATCAACAATAAAGATTTTTTTAATTGTAATTAGTAACTATACTGTGACAAAATATTTGGATTGGTGTAAATAGTTGGCAAGACGGCCTGGCACAAAAGGATGGCAGGCAGGAGGGAGATGCAATTCAAGGACACTAGGAGACTGATTACTGACAGTCTAAACAGTGATGATTGACAATTTTTGCAATACTGTTAAAAGAAATATGATTGCTGACAACAATTGGCTAGGTGGGCCTGGCTCACAGCAGGCTGCAAGGCAGGAGGAAAGTGCTATTCAATGGCACCAGCAAACTGACGATTCAAATCACAGCAACTATTACCAAAAAATTTAAATTTTAATTATTAGAATACTGCCACAACAAATATGATTGGTGTAAATATTTTTTAATTAGGCCTGGCACACAGGCTTGGAAGGCTGTAGAAAAGTGCAATTCAAAGGCACGAGACAACTGAGGGTTAAGATCATCAACAATAAAAAATTTTTTAATTGTAATTAGTAACTATACTGTGACAAAAAATTTGGATTGGTGTAAATAGTTGGCAAGATGGCCTGGCACAAAAGGATGGCAGGCAGGAGGGAGATGCAATTCAAGGACACTAGGAGACTGATTACTGACAGTCTAAACAGTGATGATTGACAATTTTTGCAATACTGTTAACAGAAATATGATTGCTGACAACAATTGGCTAGGTGGGCCTGGCTCACAGCAGGCTGCAAGGCAGGAGGAAAGTGCTATTCAATGGCACCAGCAAACTGAGGATTCAAATCACAGCAACTATTACCAAAAATTTTAATTTTTAATTATTAGAATACTGTCACAACAAATATGATTGGTGTAAATATTTTTTAAGTAGGCCTGGCACACAGGCTTGGAAGGCTGTAGAAAAGTGCAATTCAAAGGCACGAGCAAACTGAGGGTTAAGATCATCAACAATAAAGATTTTTTTAATTGTAATTAGTAACTATACTGTGAGAAAAAATTTGGATTGGTGTAAATAGTTGGCAAGACGGCCTGGCACAAAAGGATGGCAGGCAGGAGGGAGATGCAATTCAAGGACACTAGGAGACTGATTACTGACAGTCTAAACAGTGATGATTGACAATTTTTGCAATACTGTTAACAGAAATATGATTGCTGACAACAATTGGCTAGGTGGGCCTGGCTCACAGCAGGCTGCAAGGCAGGAGGAAAGTGCTATTTAATGGCACCAGCAAACTGAGGATTCAAATCACTGCAACTATTACCAAAAATTTTAATTTTTAATTATTAGAATACTGTCACAACAAATATGATTGGTGTAAATATTTTTTAAGTAGGCCTGGCACACAGGCTTGGAAGGCTGTAGAAAAGTGCAATTCAAAGGCACGAGCAAACTGAGGGTTAAGATCATCAACAATAAAGATTTTTTTAATTTTAATTAGTAACTATACTGTGACAAAAAATTTGGATTGGTGTGAATAGTTGGCAAGACGGCCTGGCACAAAAGGATGGCAGGCAGGAGGGAGATGCAATTCAAGGAAACTAGGAGACTGATTACTGACAGTCTAAACAGTGATGATTGACAATTTTTGAAATACTGTTAACAGAAATATGATTGCTGACAACAATTGGCTAGGTGGGCTTGGCTCACAGCAGGCTGCAAGGCAGGAGGAAAGTGCTATTTAATGGCACCAGCAAACTGAGGATTCAAATCACAGCAACTATTACCAAAATTTTTAATTTTTAATTATTAGAATACTGTCACAACAAATATGATTGGTGTAAATATTTTTTAAGTAGGCCTGGCACACAGGCTTGGAAGGCTGTAGAAAAGTGCAATTCAAAGGCACGAGCAAACTGAGGGTTAAGATCATCAACATTAAAGATTTTTTTAATTTTAATTAGTAACTATACTGTGACAAAAAATTTGGATTGGTGTGAATAGTTGGCAAGACGGCCTGGCACAAAAGGATGGCAGGCAGGAGGGAGATGCAATTCAAGGAAACTAGGAGACTGATTACTAACAGTCTAAACAGTGATGATTGACAATTTTTGAAATACTGTTAACAGAAATATGATTGCTGACAACAATTGGCTAGGTGGGCCTGGCTCACAGCAGGCTGCAAGGCAGGAGGAAAGTGCTATTCAATGGCACCAGCAAACTGAGGATTCAAATCACAGCAACTATTACCAAAAATTTTAATTTTTAATTATTAGAATACTGTCACAACAAATATGATTGGTGTAAATATTTTATAAGTAGGCCTGGCACACAGGCTTGGAAGGCTGTAGAAAAGTGCAATTCAAAGGCACGAGCAAACTGAGGGTTAAGATCATCAACAATAAAGATTTTTTTAATTGTAATTAGTAACTATACTGTGAGAAAAAATTTGGATTGGTGTAAATAGTTGGCAAGACGGCCTGGCACAAAAGGATGGCAGGCAGGAGGGAGATGCAATTCAAGGACACTAGGAGACTGATTACTGACAGTCAAAACAGTGATGATTGACAATTTTTGCAATACTGTTAAAAGAAATATGATTGCTCACAACAATTGGCTAGGTGGGCCTGGCTCACAGCAGGCTGCAAGGCAGGAGGAAAGTGCTATTCAATGGCACCAGCAAACTGAGGTTTCAAATCACAGCAACTATAACCAAAAATTTTAATTTGTAATTATTAGAATACTGTCACAACAAATATGATTGGTGTAAATATTTTTTAATTAGGCCTGGCACACAGGCTTGGAAGGCTGTAGAAAAGTGCTATTCTAGGGAACGAGCAAATTGAGGATTAAGATCATCAACAATAAAGATTTTTTTAATTGTAATTAGTAACTATACTGTGACAAAAAATTAGGATTGGTGTAAATAGTTGGCAAGACGGCCTGGCACAAAAGGATGGCAGGCAGGAGGGAGATGCAATTCAAGGACACTAGGAGACTGATTACTGACAGTCTAAACAGTGATGATTGACAATTTTTGCAATACTGTTAACAGAAATATGATTGCTGACAACAATTGGCTAGGTGGGCCTGGCTCACAGCAGGCTGTAAGGCAGGAGGAAAGTGTTATTCAATGGCACCAGCAAACTGACGATTCAAATCACAGCAACTATTACCAAAAATTTTAATTTTTAATTATTAGAATACTGTCACAACAAATATGATTGGTGTAAATATTTTTTAAGTAGGCCTGGCACACAGGCTTGGAAGGCTGTAGAAAAGTGCAATTCAAAGGCACGAGCAAACTGAGGGTTAAGATCATCAACAATAAAGATTTTTTTAATTGTAATTAGTAACTATACTGTGACAAAATATTTGGATTGGTGTAAATAGTTGGCAAGACGGCCTGGCACAAAAGGATGGCAGGCAGGAGGGAGATGCAATTCAAGGACACTAGGAGACTGATTACTGACAGTCTAAACAGTGATGATTGACAATTTTTGCAATACTGTTAAAAGAAATATGATTGCTGACAACAATTGGCTAGGTGGGCCTGGCTCACAGCAGGCTGCAAGGCAGGAGGAAAGTGCTATTCAATGGCACCAGCAAACTGACGATTCAAATCACAGCAACTATTACCAAAAATTTTAATTTTTAATTATTAGAATACTGTCACAACAAATATGATTGGTGTAAATATTTTTTAAGTAGGCCTGGCACACAGGCTTGGAAGGCTGTAGAAAAGTGCAATTCAAAGGCACGAGCAAACTGAGGGTTAAGATCATCAACAATAAAGATTTTTTTAATTGTAATTAGTAACTATACTGTGAGAAAAAAATTTGGATTGGTGTAAATAGTTGTCAAGACGGCCTGGCACAAAAGGATGGCAGGCAGGAGGGAGATGCAATTCAAGGACACTAGGAGACTGATTACTGACAGTCTAAACAGTGATGATTGACAATTTTTGCAATACTGTTAACAGAAATATGATTGCTGACAACAATTGGCTAGGTGGGCCTGGCTCACAGCAGGCTGCAAGGCAGGAGGAAAGTGCTATTTAATGGCACCAGCAAACTGAGGATTCAAATCACAGCAACTATTACCAAAAATTTTAATTTTTAATTATTAGAATACTGTCACAACAAATATGATTGGTGTAAATATTTTTTAAGTAGGCCTGGCACACAGGCTTGGAAGGCTGTAGAAAAGTGCAATTCAAAGGCACGAGCAAACTGAGGGTTAAGATCATCAACAATAAAGATTTTTTTAATTTTAATTAGTAACTATACTGTGACAAAAAATTTGGATTGGTGTGAATAGTTGGCAAGACGGCCTGGCACAAAAGGATGGCAGGCAGGAGGGAGATGCAATTCAAGGAAACTAGGAGACTGATTACTGACAGTCTAAACAGTGATGATTGACAATTTTTGAAATACTGTTAACAGAAATATGATTGCTGACAACAATTGGCTAGGTGGGCTTGGCTCACAGCAGGCTGCAAGGCAGGATGAAAGTGCTATTCAATGGCACCAGCAAACTGAGGATTCAAATCACAGCAACTATTACCAAAAATTTTAATTTTTAATTATTAGAATACTGTCACAACAAATATGATTGGTGTAAATATTTTTTAAGTAGGCCTGGCACACAGGCTTGGAAGGCTGTAGAAAAGTGCAATTCAAAGGCACGAGCAAACTGAGGGTTAAGATCATCAACAATAAAGATTTTTTTAATTTTAATTAGTAACTATACTGTGACAAAAAATTAGGATTGGTGTAAATAGTTGGCAAGATGGCCTGGCACAAAATGATGGCAGGCAGGAGGGAGATGCAATTCAAGGACACTAGGAGACTGATTACTGACAGTCTAAACAGTGATGATTGACAATTTTTGCAATACTGTTAACAGAAATATGATTGCTGACAACAATTGGCTAGGTGGGCCTGGCTCACAGCAGGCTGCAAGGCAGGAGGAAAGTGCTATTCAATGGCACCAGCAAACTGAGAATTCAAATCACAGCAACTATTACCAAAAATTTTAATTTTTAACTATTAGAATACTGTCACAACAAATATGATTGGTGTAAATATTTTTTAAGTAGGCCTGGCACACAGGCTTGGAAGGCTGTAGAAAAGTGCAATTCAAAGGCACGAGCAAACTGAGGGTTAAGATCAACACTAAAAAAATTTTTTATTTAAATTAATAACTATACTGTCTGACTGTGACAACAATTATGATTGGTCTAAATAGTTGGCTAGACGGCCTGGCACAAAAGGTTGGCAGTGGCAGGCAGGAGGTAAATGAAATTCAATAGCCCTAGGAGACTGAATATTTGCAGTCCAAAAAATTATGTTTTTTTTTTTTTTTTATTACTGTTACAAGAATTGTGATTGGTGCCACTAATTAGCTACTTGGGCCTGGCAGACAGGCTGGCAGATATGAGTCGTGGATGGTAGGTAGGGCAGCAATTTAACACAGTATGCTGTGCAAGTGACAAAAACACAGGACTGATAGAAAATTAAGTTACATTACACTAGCAAAATATTTTAAAATTTTAGATTTTAATATTAAAATTATGTTAAGAAGTGCAATGCACATATGACTCTATGAGTGGTCGCACTGGCTGGCTGCTACGTAGGGCAGCAATTATAACAACAGTATGCTGTGTAAGTCAGATAGACAGTTAGACACAGGCCTGATAGAAAATACAATTAGATTACACTAGCATAATGATTTAAAGACTTTTTTTGGAAATTTTAAGAAAAAGGTTAAGCACATACATATGAGTCGTGGCTGATAGCCTTGGAAGGGCAGCTATTAAAAACAGTAGGCTCTGTATGTCGGATACACACACGCCAGATAGAAAATACTATTAGATTACACTAGAAAAATGAATGAAATTATTTTTTTGGGGGGGAAATTAAAAATAGGTTAAACACATATGAGTCGTGGCTCATAGACTAGAGAGGGCAGCTAATAAACACAGTAGCCTCTCTATGTCTGCAAAACACACAGGCAAGATAGAAAATTATATTAGATTACACTAGCAAACAAATTTAAACTTTTTTTTTTTATATATTAAAATTAAGGTGAAAGAAAAATAGATATGAGTGCTGGGTGGCTGCCTGGCACAGACCAATTAACCAAAAGACTGAAAAAAAAGAGGTATATTAATGCTGAGTGAGCCTGACAGACACAGGCATGATAGTAAATGTAATTAGATTACACTAGAAAAATATTTTTTTTTTTTTTTTTTTTAAATTAAAAATAATGTTATAAACGGATATTAACACTGCTGGCTGCTGGCTGGCACAGAGCAATGAACCAGAGTATATGCTGTGTGACACTGGCCTGATAGAAAATGAAAAAAAAATTACACTAGAAAAATAATTATATTTTTGGGTTAGTTAAATTTAAACTAATGTTGTTAGGGAGATATCAGTGGTGGCAGTAGTCACAGCATATGCTGTGAGCTTTAAACACACAGCTGAAAGCCAGGCAAATGCTAATAAAAAAAAACAAGAAAAAAAAAAAAACGGCACGAAATATAGCCCTAAAAAGGGCTTTTTGGGGTGCTGTGCTTGCAGCAGAGATGAGTGGAGTCCTTCTGGACTGTAAATACACTAGTCTAGCTATGTTTTTCCTATTAATGTCACGAGCAAAAACACAACACGTCCTCTCATTAAAAAAGCAAGGTCGTTATGAGTCTAAAATGGCGGATTCCGAGTAGCTGGGAGTGTCTGTGAGGGAGTGTCTGATGTTGATTGGCTCTAATGTATCAGACGGCTGTGACATAAAGGGTCAAAGTTTCCACAATGATGACACATAGGGGCGGATCGCCCACAAACGCGAACGCGAACAACCTATGTTCGCTGTGAACCGTTCGCAGGCGAACAGTTCGGGACATCACTATATATAAGTATAATACTTTATTTTAATGTATTTATATTGTACTTGGTGCAAATTTTTGTTTAATGCTTACACTTTACACTAGCAGCTAGATTATGAGTTTTGAGCGCTATAGGGAAAGTAAAGAACGCAACAAAAGTTATTTTGCGTTATTTAAACCCCTATATCGCTGCCATTGCAATTTTAAAAAAACCCGGTTTGTGCGGGCCATATGGAGATTTTGAGCTCCATACCCCCCAAAAAAAAGCGGTGTTTTGACGTTCTCATGCACGCTTTCCTCATATACATCAATGGGGAGAGCAGGCAAAATACAGTTTAAACCTAACACCCTAACATAAACCCCGAGTCTAAACACTCCTAATCTGCTGCCCCTGACATCTCTGACGCCTGCCTACATTTATTAACCCCTAATGTGCCGCTCCCGATATCGCCGCCACCTAATTAAAATTATTAACCACTAATCTGCCACTCCCGATATCGCTGTCACTATACTAAAGTTATTAACCCCTATTCCGCCGCACCCCAACATCGCTGCAACTATATAAAAGTTATTAACCCCTATTACGCTGCTCCCAATATCTCTGCTACCTAAATTAAGCTTTTAACCCCTAAACTTCTGGCCTCCCACATCTCTACCACTAAATAAACCTATTAACCACTAAACTGCCAGCCCCCCACATTGCAACAACCTAAATTAAACTATTAACCCCTAGCCCTAACATAACCTTTACCCTAACGTAACTCTAACAATAACACCGCCTAACTTTAACATAATTAAAATTGAGCAAAATTAAGCTTACAATTATTAACTAAATAAACCTATTAACCCCTAAACCGCCAGCCCCCTACATTGCAACAAACTAAATTAAACTATATTAACCCCTAAACCTAACCCTAACGTAACCCTAACCCTAAACCTAACCATAACACCCCCTAACTTTAACATAATGAAATTAGATCTAAATTAAATTTACAATTATTAACTAAATAATAGCTATTTAAAACTAAATACTTACATGTGAAATAAAACCTAAGCTAGCTACAATATAACTAATAGTTTCATTGTAGCTAGCTTAGGTTTTATTTTTATTTCACAGGTAAGTTTGTATTTATTTTAACTAGGTAGACTTGTTAGTAAATAGTTATTAACTATTTACTAACTACCTAGCTAAAATAAATACAAACTTACCTGTGAAATAAAACCTAACCTGCCTTACACTAAAACCTAACATTACAAAAAATAAAAAAAATTATCATTACAAAAAATAGAAAAACCTACCATTACAAAAAAAATTATCCAAAAAAATAAAGATTATTGCTATTTTAATACCCTTTTTAAACAAACAAACAAAAAAATAAAAAATAAATAAAAAAGCCTAATCTAGAATAAACTACCAAGGGCCCTTAAAATGGCCTTTTGTAGGACATTGCCCTAAGTTGAACAGCTCTTTTGCTAAAACACCCCCTAAAAATATACATTACACAAATAAACAAATTATCAAAAATAATTTGTTTATTAAACACCACAAAATAAAAAACCTAATCTAGAATAAACTACCAATGGCCCTTAAAAGGGCATTTTGTAGGGCATTGCCCAAAATATATCAGCTTTTTTTCTGGAAAAGAAATAAAAAAATACCCACTAACATTACAAACCCCCACCCCCCCAAACCCACAAAATAAAAAAAAACTACCCATTGCCCTGAAAAGGGCATTTGTATGGGCATTGCCCTTAAAATGGCATTTAGCTCTGTAACTGTCCAGACCCTAAACTAAAAAAAAAAACACCCAAAAAAAACTTTAAAAAGCCTAACACTAACCCCCTAATGATCCACTTACAGTTTTTGAAGACCCGCTTGAACAATCTTCATCCCGGAGTTGAAGTCCTGATCCAGGCGGCGAGAAGTCTTCATCCAGATGGCCTCTTCAATCTTCATCCCGGCGCCAAAGTCCTGATCCAAGCAGCAAGAAGTCTTCATCCAGACGGCCTCTTCAATCTTCATCCAGGCGGCATCTTCTGTCTTGATCACGGAGGCGTGGAGCGGGTCCATCCTGAAGACATCCGGCGCCGTACATCCTCTTCATACGTTCGCCGCCGTACACTGAATCTTCAATGCAGGTTTTTTTAGATTTAGATTTTTTTTAGATTTAGGTTTTTTAATTTGGGGGTTAGTTGGGTGGTGGGTAGTGGTGACAATGTCGGGGAGCGGCAAAATAGGGATTAATACATTTTTTGTGGCAGCGATGTTGGGAGTGGCAGATTAGTGGTTAATAAATGTATTATAATGTTTGTGATGCAGGAGGTCCTCTGTTTATGAGTTAATAGGTAGTTTATAGGGGTTAGTGCACTTTTTAACACTTTAGTTATGAGTTTTATTTTACACATTTGTAGCGTAACACTCATAACTCCTGACTTTAGATGGGGTTACAGATCTTATCATTTTAGGCTGTAATGCAGTTTTTTTAGCCAGAACGCAAAACTTGTAATGCCGGCACTTTGTGCGGTTCTGACGTTGCATTACAGGCTAAAAGGCTTGCGGTACACCTATACCGACAAGACTTGTAATGGCTGTGTTAGGGAAAATTATGCGTTATGGGCCACAATGCTGCTATCTGACTCATAATGCAAAACTCGTAATCTAGGTGTAGGTCTTCAGGCGTGCTAATCTGTTGAGCGCAAATTTTGTTTAATTTCAACTTATAATATGCATACTAGTTAGCTAGAACACAATATTGCTTATTGTGACCTTCATTAACTTTAGCGTGCCACTTGTCATCAAGCCCATGATGTTTAGCAGTCCCAAAAGTGATGTTACATACATGTTCATACAATCTAGTTTTTATTTTTATTATTGTTCATCCTAAATACATTTTAGAACACAGGCAGATAATTTGTTAAGCTACATATGTAGTTTCACATGTAGTGTGTTTCATATTGTAAAATTGGGTTTCCTGTGATTTTTGGAATTCATTTGGAATTAATTTTCCTGGCTAATATAAGAACACATATTACATGTTATTCTCCAGCATGGTACCTAGGGAGTAAGCCAGTTGGTCTTTGTGTGGTTTGCAAATTTGACCTTTATTTTAATGGAGCCAAGAAATGTTTTAGATCTTTATTTTTCCTATATGCAATACAGGGTTTTAACTTTAAGGTGGGGCCAAAAATCTGATCTTTTTGGTTAGTATGCCAATGCTTATGCAATATTTTTTTCCACTGCTTTTGCACCCTCTAAATAGGAAGCAATAAATAGGGGATTATCTTCATTGGTCCCAATATCTTGTTTCTTTCTTGGAATTAACAATCCCCTTCTATCTGAGGCTAGCGTCTTTGGCTTGGCCTCCACTAACCAGTCCTCCTTATACCCCTTTTCACACATTTTCTTTATCAATATTTCTGTTTGCTCTAAGAAATCTACTACTTTGGTGCAGTTTCTTCTAATTCTTCGGTATTGGCCAAAAGGGACATTTTTTATCCTTTTGTGTAAATGTCCACTTTTGGCGCTTAAAAATCAATTTCTATCCGTACTTCTATATATTAATCGTGCAATATATATATATATATATATATATATATATATATATATATACATACACACACAAGTAGAACCAAAACATGACAGTGTGTAGACTAGATGGAGATGATAGATAGATAGATGATAGATAGATAGATAGGTAGATAGATAGATAGATAGACAGATATAGATAAATATAGATAGATAGATGATAGATAAATAGATAGATAGATACTCGTATGTATATATGTATTTAAATGTGAAGTTAAAATATGAGTTTACATGAAAAAAGGAAGATGTTGCTTAATCTGAAAACTTTCTTTTTTCCATTAGGACTTAGAAAAAAAGTATTTGTTGCAACATTACAAGTCATTTCATTTTGTAATGGTTTTAATGTGTCACTCAATAACATTACCTATTGAGAAGAATCAGTAAACTAATTACATGAGCCGCATGTAGGGGCAAGTCAGTTTCTTAGAATACTTTGTCGTTTGCTCCATCATTTTATTTCCCTATTCTCTTGAACCTGAGGGATATTTCTTCTGCAAGATTCTTTATTCAGTTTAATTTCCCAGCCAGGATTCTAATTGTTGAGATAATAATAATGTTAATGTTCAAGTGCCTGTAGTTTTCCTATTAAAACATTTGAACTCCAACATTGTCATGCATTATAAGGCATCTATTTATCTGTGTAAGTAAAATGATTTGGCCCCAAAATCTTATAATACACAAGTAAAAAAATGAGGAAAGCATGCATTGATTTTTCGTTCTAATCCCTAGTCTTCCAACTTCCTTATTTTTAAAAACACAGACAGCTGTACCATCTTGCAATGTGGGTCTAATGAAGCATTCAGCTATATTTGCAATAACATATTTTCATTAAGTTATTGATATAACATTTAGATTTTAATTTAATTTAATAAGTCAAGCAACTGTAAATAAAACACATTACTTGCATTTGTAATGCATATTTTTTAAATTCTTTTATAAAGAGTTAGTAAAACATTTCACCATGGATACTGCAATATCAATTTTTATTTGTGAAAACTGATATTTTTTACGAGCACTGATACTCAAATGCATGTATTTCCCTCTGGCATTTCTAGAGGCTAAATGACTTTAAGTATTGGGATTACTATTGCAGTAATCCTTGGCTGATCAGAAGCATATTTGCGTGATTATCCCAAATGTAATGCAATGACAAACTGAGATCTCTACTGATTTCACATTTAAGGTTTTTCTTTTTAATGTACATTCATATCTTTCCACTATGGCTAGGGACAAACTGTTTTAACTCTTATCCATAGAATGGCTTTATATGTCAGTAGGAAAAATATGACAGACAAAATTCTGTGTTGCATAAGAGAGAAATTTAGCAATACCGATAAATGGTGTAAACAGTGAATGTTTTGAATATAATTTTTTATACCCATTGGACATATGACAAAAATTCAAATTAATAAATTAATAAATATAATATAATTAATAAAACACAATATATGTACCATAAAGTATATATAAATAGAACTCAAATGAGCAATGTTTTAGAAAAATGTGCTAGTGCCAATGAGTAGTAGTAAATGTAGTTTACTGGCGCCGCAGATGGCTGCCTCAGTTTGAAGCTCCAGTATGTGTTTGTTATTGTTGTTTCTTTGTACAGGCCCTGGTAATCCTTTATCAATTACTTAATTTAATACAGTACATTTTGGCTAATCAGATGCCGACTATTGCTCACTCAGACTTTTTTTCTGGACTTTTAGTTAGAGGAGCGGTAGCTCTGAGTAGGTGCTGCAAGGTGAGGCAGATAATGATGCACACGTTAAACTCCAACAATGTCGCTTCAAGACTTTCCTGAGGATTATCCATCCAGCAAACCTATGCTCCATTGTTAACAAACTAAATGACTTTTGTATACTCATCAGGACAAACATCCAGATTTTACTAGCTCTGCTTCCATGTCTTTCATGGGAATCTGACTAAATGAATCCATTCTTGACTGTGCTCTATTGCTTCTGTGGTTTCAACTGTTCAGAGTGGATCATATCACTGAGTTAGTGGGTAAATTGAGAGGAGGTGGATTATGCTGGTACATCAATGCAGGTTGGTGCACAAATATCATAATTCTGAATAAAGGTGTGGTTCCCTAACTTAGAAGCACTTTTTATCAATTGTAGACCCTTCTATTCACCTCATGATATTTTGGTGAAGGAGTACATCCCTCCTCAAGCCTGTATAAGTATAGCTCAACAGCAACTTGCAGATCTAATTGCAGATAAAGAGCAATATTATCCAGATAATTTTTTTATTTTTTAACAGAGCAAATCTTACTTGTGAACTGCATACATTTAAGCAGCATATCACAGCATCATATCACAGCATATCACATGTTCTACCAGAAAGATACATATTACTCTGCAGTGGGTCTTACTGACCATCTCCTTGTACATCTCAGTCCTACCTATATGGAAAAACTTAAATCTGCTAAGTCTGCAGTTAGGTCTGTTAAAAGATGGACCAATGAAGCAAAGCTAGAATTAGCATGCTTTGACTGTACAGATTGGAGTATTTTTTAAGCTTCATCCACTGATCTGGATGAGCTTACTGACACTGTAACATCCTATAGTTGTTTCTATGAGATTATGTGTGTTGTTACCAGGTCCTTTATAAGCTATGACAATGATAAACCATGTTTTACAGCAAAACCTAAAAAACTTTCTCTAGCTAAAGAAATTGCCTATAAAAGTGGTGACACAACTGTGTATAATCAGGCCATAAACACATTGGCAAAAGGAACAACAGCAGCTAAAAGAAATGAAATGAGTTTTCATCCATTGATCCTGCATCAGTGTGGAACGGCCTGAAAGATATCACCAATTACAAGACATAATCTCCTCAAGCTCAAGGGGTCATACAATTAGCTAATGAACTCAATAAACTCTATCCCTCACATCCATTGACTGCTCTGATCTTCTTTCAACACATGCATCAACATTATCAGCTTCTGTTATACCATCTCTCTCCTCCTTTGCTATTCAACCTGCATTTAAGATCTACAAAGAGAAGGTGTGCCAGCTATTCCAAAAACAGAAGATCAGGAAAGCTCCAGGACCAGACACTGTTTCACTTACCTGTATGAAGGTATGTGCAGCTCAGTTATCATCCATCTTCACTCAAATCTTCAACAAATCTCTAGAGCAGTGCATAGTCCCTTCTTGCATTAAAGGCTCTACCATTATCCCTATTCTTGTGGGAACTTACAATCAGGAAATCTAGGAGGGTAGGAAACAGGAGAAGAGGACTTCAAGGGTGAGAATGATGTTAATATAGAGTTAGATGAGGGTAAGTATAAAGTAAGTGGGGATTCTTTTGTTACTGAGCTGGCTGGTAGGCTTACCTGAACAAAAATGTCATTATTGAGCATTTAAAAGAAGTCAGGCAGCACAAGAATAAGTGTGTTTCAGAGGGTTAGTGTTGCACGAGAGAAGTCCTGCTATCTAGCATGGGAAGAGGTGATAATAGCAGATCATGTTTTGATCTTAGTGGGCGGGCTGGAGTATATTTGTTGATTAGTGAGGACAGGTAGTAGGGAGCAGTGCTTGTAAAGGCTTTGTAGGTCAGGGTGAGAATTTTTAATTTAATTCTGCTGTGAATGGACTCTCAGAGAGGTTGAAGCAGATACAGAGTGACGGGAAAGGTGGATTAGCCTGACAGAGGCATTAAGGATGGATTAAAGGGGTGGAGAGGTGGGATAGAGGAAAGTCAATGAGTAGGTTATTGAAGTAGTCAAGTCGTAAAATGTCAAGGGACTGGATTAGTTGCTTTTTGGTTTCAGCACTCATGGATAAAGAGACAGATTGGATGGGGTGGATGAAGGACAGATTAGAGTCAAGTGTGACTCAGAGGCAGTGGACTTGGGGTAATGGGGACATATGAGAGATAAAAGAAAATCAGAAATTAGAGTAGCGCTAGGGGGAGACTATATGGAGCTCAGTCTTTGGCATGTTAATCTTAAGGTGGTGAGAAATACCATTTAAGTACTCGCTGACATGAGAAAGGTCAGCGAGAAAGTACAGAGTTGGAGAGATAGATCTGAGTGTTATCAGCATTGAGGTGATATTGGAAGTCATAGCTGTTGATAAGTTTACAGTGAATAAATATAAATGGAGACGAGTAGAGGACTTAGGACAGAGCCTTAAGGTACTCCAACTGACAGAGGCAATAAAGAGGAGGAGTCACCAGCAAATGACACATAAAAGTACCTGTTAGAAAGATAATAATGTAATGGATTAAAGAGAGATCAGTGTCACAAGAGAGCTGAGGGCATGTAGAAGGTGGGGATGGTCACCTGTATCAAAGGCAGCTGAGAGGTCAAGTAAAATAAATATAGAATAGTGGCTGTTACTTTTAGCAGAAAGAAGATCATTAGTAACTTTGGCGAGGGCAGTTTCAGTTGAGCGTTGGGGACAGAAGTCAGATTGCAGGGGATCAAGCAGAGAGTTGGAGGAAAGGAAGTGTGTTAGACGGCCGTAAACTAATTTGTCCAGAAGTTTTGATGTTAGTGGAAGCAGTGATATGGGGCATTAGTTTGTAGGAGAATTAGGGTCAAGGGAAGGTTTTTTGAGTATGGAAGTGAAATTTGCATGTTTTAAAGGAGATGGGAATGAACCAGTAGAAAGTGTTAGGTTAAAGATGTGAGTAAGAGCAGAAAGGAGGTTGTAACACAGAGAATGTACGTGTAACATGCCTGTACCTTTAACTTTGAAGTACCTACGATACCTCTGATTCCCTACTTAAACCATGTCCCATAATCCCAAGTTGCTTCATTATTAATGTTCTTAAGCCTATGTGAACACATCTCACTGAACTTGAGTTTGTGTTTCCTCTATTACCTACTAAACCAACGGACTTCCTTGCTCTCAGGACTAAGTAATCATCCTCTCTGTTAGCCGGAATTCAGAAAGGCTCTCTGTTCAGCTGACTGCTTTTTCACTGCAAGTCTCTCGCTTGGTCAGCATCAAGATCAGCTGATCGTATCTTCGGCTCTTTCGGCAGTATACGCTGTCGGCGTCTCAATCAGTTTCAAGTTATCTTCATACTGTGCGGCATCCAGGACTTTCCCTAACTATACTTACCTTTGGAATCTCTGTTCCTGACATCACCTCAGCTTACCGCAAGTATAATTGAACTGTTACATCTCCTTTGTCACTTGTCTATATTAACTCTTTACTCAACTTCACCTGCATCACTGCTTTACCAGCATAACAGCCTCTTGTAAGTCTTCATCCAAGCCGGCCAGAAGAGGTCCTCCAGACGGGCAGAAGTCTTCATCCAGGCGGCATCTTCTATCTTCATCTATCCGGAGCGGGTCCATCTTCAAGACATCCGACGCGGAGCTTCCTCTTCGTTCTTCATCCGACGACTGAATGAAGGTTCCTTTAAATTACATCATCCAAGATGGCGTCCCTTCAATTCCGATTGGCTGATAGAATTCTATCAGTCAATCGGAATAAAGGTAGAAAAAATTCTATTGGAAAAATCCTATTGCATCAGCCAATAGGATTTTTTCTACCTTAATTCCGATTGGAGCAAAATTTTGCTCTCCGCTCACTTTTCTGCGGCTAATGCAAGGTTTGTAAAAACATGTAATACCAGTGTTGTCTGTAGGTGAGCGGTGAGGGAAAAATGCTTGTTAGCACCGCACACCATTACCGACAAAACTCATAATCTAGGCGTTAGTATTTACTAATTGTGCTTCTAGTTTCTTTTGTTATTTGTATATTAACAAAGCTCTCATAATTTTTCTGACTTTCATATGTCAGTAAGTATCTTATATTCTTTCTCACCTTTTTCAATTATTTTGACTAACTGCTATATTTAGTGTTTTGCTCTTTTTCAAACCTATATTGAGCAGAATTAACTAAAATTATACATTCCTCATATATTTAACAATAGTATTTGAATTTTGTACAGATTTGATATACTAACTAGATGTCTAGTTAGCAGCTTACAGAATAATCAAGACCCATTAACGGTCTAATAGTGAACTATGGATCCAACTGAAATTACCAACCAAATAAATACTCTGAATCAAAAAATTGATTGCCACGCAAGAGGGCTCACTGAAGTATAGGCCGAAAATACAGCCCTAACGAATCTTATGAATCTTATGAAATAATTTATCTCACCTAAAGCCCCTGAAACCGCAGAACCACATAAAATCCCAACTACTCCTTTCTCTGGGAAAAGGGCAGATTTTGGAGGTTTTAAAAATGCTTTTTACTATGAAACCCCACACCTATAAGACAGATAGGATAAAGGTCTGCACCACTATTCTGACTGGTGAACCCAGAGCCTGGGCTAACCATTTTTTTTTTTAAAAAAGATTACCCTATCTTGGATTCTTTAGAGGATTTATTTGCTGCTATGACCATTTTCTATGAAGATTCTAACAAACAGTTAAATGCAGAAACACATCTAAGATCCCTAAAACAGGGTAAATGTCCCATTGAGGAATATGTTACTGACTTCCAGATGTGGTCACTGGATTCACAGTGAAACCAAATCAGCTTAAGAAATCAATTTAGGTTGGGACTTGTCATTAAAAGATGATTTATTTAGTTTAGAGATGCCTGACACCTTGGATGAATTAATACACATTTCCATAACACTTGAGAGAAGAATCAGAGAGGAGAGCAGAGAGATATTCATTAGAACCCTACCTTAAAAAATCTCCCACTTTTTCTTCTGATAGACCAAACACCAGCTATACCCCTATCACAGGATGAAAAGACAAGCTGATGTCTCGCTAACCTCATCCTTTATTGTGCCAGTAAGGACCATGTCATTTCCAATTGCCCTATTTTGACCAGACTATTAACTCCTTATCACCTGGTAAAACTGTATCCCATCTCTCATTGTTTTTGTCATTACAGTTGGACCAGCAGCACCTCAAGACTGATGCCATGATTGACACAGGTGCTAATGGTTTATTTATGGATTATTATTTTGTTGAAACCAATAACATTCCTAGTGTGTTGAAGCAGAACCCTATGTTTATTAAAGTGATTGATGGTTCCTTTATTCAAAAAGGCACTATTACCCATCACACCATAACTTTACTTGTTACTACATCAGAGGGGCACACTGAATATCTACCATTTGATATAATTCTTACTTCCCTTCATTCCATAATACTAGATTACCCCTGGTTATCATTACACAACCCTACTATAGATTGAAAACACAACACCCTACTCTCCAATCTTCCAATTGCCAACTCACCTGTTATCCTCATGTTTCCATTTCGAAACTTGATATTGCCATCCCCCTAGAATTCCAAGATTTTTCTGATGTGTTTGATATTAAAGAGGAAAATCTACCTCCACACATGATATATGACTGTCCTATAGACACCAAACCTGGTACTCAGATCCTTTTTGGAAAAATATACCCCATTTCACAACCAGAACTCCAACATCTAAGACAATACTTAGATGAAAATCTTAAAAAAAAGTTTTCATTACTCCTTCCACTTCACCAACTGCAGCAGGAATCTTTGTTAAGAATAAACATGGTTCCTTACAACTTATTATTGACTACAGAGCTTTAAATAGCATTACAATAAAAAATCGCTATCCATTTTCACTAATCCCAGAGCTTCTCGAGCTTTTGAATGAAGCCACTTTCTTCACTAAATTAGATCTCAAAGGGGCTTATAACTTCATTAGAATCATAGAAGGGGATGAGTAGAAGACTGCATTCAGAACACGTTATGGTTTGTTTGAGTATAGGGTAATGCCTTGTGGTTTATGTAACGCTCCAGCAACCTTTCAATATTTCAGAAATTACATATTCAGGGATTTAATGGATACATGTGTTGTCATATATCTTGATGACATATTTATTTACTTAAAAAATAGACAGGAGCATCAGAAACATGTACGCTGGATCCTCACTCGGCTTAGAAATCACAGACATTTTGCCAATTTCATGTCAACCACATCACATTTCTGGGATATATTATTTCCCCTCGATGGAATACAAATGGACCCGGAAAAGATCACCGCTATCACTAACTGGTCCAGACCCACAACAGGCAGGTCTGTACAAAGATTGCTTGATTTCTCAATTTTTTACAGGGAATTTATCTCTAACTTCTCAACCATAGCCAGACCACTAACCAATCTAAAAAACAGAGGTTCCAATGGAGCCAGAATGCTCAATGTGCTTTTGATAAATTGAAATCATGTTTCACATCTGCACCTATACTACACTTACCTAATCCCCGATACCAATACATTGTTGAAGTTGATGCCTCAAACACTGGTATTGGAGCCATACTGTCAAAAAGGGTCTCAAAATTCCTCCACCCAATACCCAATAGCTTTCATCTCCAGGACTCTACAACCAGCTGAAACAAACTATTCAGTGGGTGATAAAGAGTTACTTGCTATCAAGTGTGCACTAGAAACCTGGCATCATTTACTGGAAGGAACCTCAAAACCTTTCTTGATTCTAACAGACCATAAAAACCTTGAATACTTTAAGAAAAACAAGACACTATCATCTCGACAAGTACGATGGAGTCTCTTTCTTGATAGGTTTGATTTCCTCATTACTTTCCACCCAGGTTCTCGGAGTACAAAGACTGAGGCTCTATCTAGAGTTATGGAAAGTGCTCCTTACTCAGAAATCCTCCCACACATAATTTCCCCTGAGAAGTTCATAGCAGCTCTCACCACCTTCGAAATGGATATTCTAAAAGCCTTAAAACTGATACTAAGATTCCCAAGACCAGGATAAGAATGGACCCTTCAGGGTTATACTATCATGGTGACAACCTGTTCATTCCTCTTCCTCTTTGCAACTCCATTCTTACTCATTTTCATTATTCTCCCATGTCTGGACATCCAGGTATGACAAAAAACACTGACTTAATTCGTAGACAATTCTGGTAGCCTCACACGGATCAGGAGATTCAGGAATATATCAAATCTTGTGAGATCTGTGCCAGAAAGAAATTAGAACATTAAAAACCTTTTGGATATCTCACCCCACTTCCAATATCGGAAACTCCCTGGTCAGTTGTGTCTATGGATTTTATCGTAGAACTTCCTCCATCCCAACAACACAATACTGTTATGGTTGTCATAGACCACCTTACCAAACTTGCTCACTTTATACCTCTCAAACATTTACCCACCGCTTTAGAGGCAGCAGAAGCTTTCTTTTCACAGGTTTTACTATGGATACCCACCACTATAATCTCCGATGGGGAACTCAAATTTCTTCAACTGTCTGGAGATCACTCTGCAAAACTCTCAAAATAGACTTCATCTCCAAGCAATCTGTCTTACCAAAAAGGATTAACCAAGTACTTGAGCAATACTTTAGATGCTATATTTTCCACCTTCAAGATGACTGGTTGTCTTACCTTCCAATGGCCAAATTCTCTTATAACAACTCACTCAATGCATGCATGAAAATATCTCCATTCTATGCTATATATGGTTACTATCCCACTACTCTGTCACTTTCCAGTACTGGAGACAAGTCACCTGCAGCCAATAATTTCTCCTCTAAACTCAAAACCTCCTTGGACATTTTAAAACTCCACCTTTCAGAAGCCAAAGAAAGACAGAAACACTACTATGATTTGAGACCCAGACCCACACCACAATACCATATAGGGGATTTGGTTTGGCTTTCCACCAAACACTTACAATTGGAGGTACCATGTAAGAAATTGGCTAGCCAATTTATTGGACCCTTTCCTATTAAACGGATAATCAATCCTAATGCAGTTATCCTGACCTTTCCTGAGACCTACAAGATCCACCCTTCCTTTCATGTTTCCCTCCTGAAATCTCATGTACTGGATCTTAACCCTTAAGATACCCCTGCCTCCGCTTCAGATTGGTGATCACTTAGAATATGAAGTGGAAGATATTCTTGATTCATGGTTTAGACATTGCAGATTGGAATACTTAGTTAAATGGCAGGGCTACAGTTCAGAGGAGAATTCATGGATTCCTTACTCTGATGTTCACGCACCTTAATTGATTGCTTCCTTTCACAAGATGGTATCCTCTTAAACCACATCCTGAATCCTCAAAGAGGATTCCTTGAGAAGGGGGATCTGTAACATGCCTGTACCTTTAACTTTGAAGTACCTCCCATACGTCTCATTCCCTACTTAAACCATTTCCCATAATCCCAAATTGCTTGATTATTAATGTTCTTAAGCCTATGTGAACACATCTCACTGAACATGAGTTTGTGCTTCTTCTATTACCTACTAAACCAACGGACTTCCTTGATCTCAGAACTAAGTATTCGTCCTCTCCGTTAGCCATAATTTGGAATGGCTCTCTGCACAGCTGACTGCTTTTTCACTGCAAGTCTCTCTCTCGCTCTATCAGCATCAAGATCAGCTGACTAGATATTCAGCTCTTTTGGCAGTACACGCCGTCAAAGTTATCATAATACTGTGCTGCATCCAGGACTTTCCCTAACTATATTTACCTTTGGAATCTGCACCTGTCTAACCCCTCCTGATTGCAATCTGTTTTTAAAAACCATCCCTTCACAGGTGTTATAAAATGAGATGCATATAAGATGACATTTCTTACTGAAAAAGAAATTCAAGAGAAGGTAGAAATAAACTAAAAATATCATGCCAGTAAAGAGGTGATTTTAATTTCTGCTGTATCTGAATCATGACAATTTAATTTTAGGTGGGCTATATCTGAATCATGACAATTTAATGTTAGGTAGGCTATCCCTTTGAGCTACAGCTCAAGATTCTATTGAATCAAACATCAATTCGAATTTTAAGATCCTTGTCTAAAATATTACACTGTGTGTCCTAATGTCAGCATCAATGTTTATCTTAAATACTAATTTCACATATACATACGTTCAAAGTATAATGCACAATGTAACAAATGGCACTTACAAGTTCTGATGAGTGATCAATGACACAAATATTGATCAATTTGATTTGTTAGTGATAGTTTATAATGTATATTTGAATCAGATTGGCTGATGTCATAAATCATGTGATTATGGGTATTCCAATCAAAAGTGGTGGAAAAATTCACTAGTGTGTGGGTTATTTAGGAGTTTGCTTCATAATTGGTGCGAAAAAGTGTTGATCAAATATGGCGCAAAGTAGAGAGTGGGACCTGTATTACATGGCTTAAACATTGTGCACATAGATTTTTGCAACAAAATAAAAGGAAGTTAGCTATATTATGTTGTGTATTTATTTCATTTTTATCTCTATATCTATTAGTGCATCAAGTTTGGGGCAAAACTTTGCAACAAATTTGGAGAATTAATATTGTCCCCTTGCTTTGTAATGAGAGACAAAGTTGTAGCATAATCCATAAGTAGTAATGTATTTTTCATTTCTATCTCTATATCTACTAGTGCACCAAATGTGGAGCAATACTATTGTTTGATTTAGAAAGGTTATACAATTTTAATAAAGTTTCTAATTTACTTTTATTATGTAATATACTTCATTATTGAAGCATCGAACATAAGCTTTCCATGAGTTCTATGGCATTCGCGACCTCAAGGGTGGCAGATTGAAAACTAGGTACACTGAGTCATAAAAGATGCGAGCGTAACTGTAGAATTTTTGATAACTTTGTGAGAGCTTTAAATAGTGTCGATCAGGAGGACGAATGAACACGATTCCACTCAAATACCACAGTTTTCATCTTGCATCAATCTGTGTCAGATTGAGATCGTAGGATCGTATTTTATGTCACAAATTTCAACATTTGCCAATCTTGACGCATTGATAACTACGGCAGATCAATCTTGCGACAATTACGACGCAGAATTCTAGCATATTTTCAGTTGATGTACTAATTGTGCTTCCAGTTTCATTTGTATATAAACAGAGTATATTCTTACTCACCTTTTCCAAGTATTTTGACTAAATGCTAAATTTAGTGTTTTGCTCTTTTTCAAACCTATATTGAGCACAATTAACTAAAATTATATAACTACATTCCTCATAAGTCTAGTTAGCAGCTAACAGTCAGGTAGATTACAAGTTTTGTGCTATAGAGGGTATTTGACGAACACAACAAAAGTTATTCACCCTCCATAGCACTGGCATTGCGAGTTTAGAATAAAACAGCTTGTGCGTGCGATATAGTTGCGTTGAGCTCAATACCGCCCGCTTTCTCCATAGACATCAATAAGGAGAGAATATTAGAAAAAACTAACACCTATGATCACGGAATGAAAAAAAAGCTCTGTATCGCAGCCCCATTGATGACATCAATGGGGAAAAAAAGTTACGTTTAAACCTAACACCCTAACATTAACCTCATGTCTAAACACCGCTAATCTGCTGCCCCCGATTCAAATCAGCCAATAGGAATGAGAGCTGCTTAAATCCTATTGGCTGATTTGAACAGCCAATAGGATTTTAGCAGCCCTAATTCCTATTGGCTAATTAAAAATGTGCAGCCAATAGGAATGCAATGGTACCCCTAGTATAAAAGGGGTACCTTGCATTTCAATCCTCAGTGTGAGGTAGATGATCGCATGAAACGGACCTCAACATCGGATTGATGGACCTCCGTCTGGACCTTCACCTTGGACCTCCGCCGTGGACCTCCACCTGGACCTCCGCCTTGGACCTTCACCTGGACCTCCACCTTGGACCTCCGCCTAGGACCTTCGCCTGGACCTCTGCCTTGGACCTCCACCTTGGACCTCCAACTGAACCTCTGCCTTAGACCTTAGTCTAGACCTCCACCTTGGAGCTTCTCCTGAACTTCCACCTTGGACCTTCAACTGGACCTTTGCCTTGGACATTCGTCTGGACCTCTGCCTCTGAGCATTGACCGCTCCACCTCCACAGGGATTAAGAAGATGCCGGTCCCTCGATGGATGAAGAAGGAGTCACCTGGATAAACATGGAGCCGCCGGGATGAAGATCGTTCAAGCGGGACTTCAGCTACTGTGAGTACCTAAAGAGGGGTTAGTGTTAGGTTTTTTTGGGGTGTGTTTTTTTTTAAATTAGGGGTTGGGCATTTCTTAGAAGAGCTGAATGCCCTTTTAAGGGCAGGAAAAAGAGCTGAATGCTCCTGTAAGGGCAATACCATACAAGTGCCATTTTCAGGGCAATGGGTAGATTAGGTTTTTTTAGTTAGGTTCTTTTTATTGTGGGGGGGTGGTTGGGTGGTGTGTTTTACTGTTGGGGGGTCTGTATTTTTTTCAGGGAAAAGAGCTTATTTTTTAGGGCAATGCCCTACAAAAGGCCCTTTTAAAGGCTATTGGTAGTTTATTGTAGGCTAGGGGCATTTTTGTTTGGGGGGAGGTTTTTTTATTTTGATAGGGCTATTAGATTAGGTGTAATTTTTTTATTTTAGATAATTTCATTTATTATTTTTTGTAATTTAGTGTTTGTTATTTTTTGTAATTGTAGATTTATATTTTTTAATAGGGTTAGGTTTTTTTAATTTGTAATTTAGATTATTTAATGTGTAATTTATTTTATTTAATTTGTTGTAAGTTTAATTTTAGTCTTATAGTTATGTTAGTTTAATTTATAGTTTAAATTTAGTTTTTTTTATTCCTCAGGGAGTTTTTTTATTTATTCTAAGATAGGGATCTTGTAATTTTAATATACAGTTAGGGGGGTGTTAGGTTTAGGGGTTAATAGTTTAATTTAGTTTTTGGCGATGTGGGGGGCTGGCGGTTTAGAGTTAATAGGTTTATTTAGTGACAGTGATGTGGGAGGACATAGGTTTAGGGGTTAATACATTTATTTAGCGGTGGCTATGTTGGGGAGCAACGGAATAAGGGTTTATATATTTATTATAGTGTGGGCGATGTTGGAGTTCCGGGTAATAGAGGTTAATATTTTTAGTATAGTGGCGATGATGTTGGGGAGCGGTGGAATAGGGGTTAATACATTTTATTAGTGGCAGTGATGTCGGGAGCAGCAGATTAGGGGTTAATAACATTAAAATAGTGTTTACGATGCGGGAGGGCATCGGTTTAGGGGTTAATAGGTAGTTTATGGGTGTTAGTGTACTTTGTTGCGTAAAACTCATAACTACTGATCTCAGATGGCAGTACGGATCTTGTCGTTATAAGGTGTAACACAAGCTTTTTAGCCTCACCGCAAAACTCGGAATTGCAGCGCAATGAAAGTTCCATGAAAAAACATATTTTTTTCGAGTGCGGGACTGACGTTGCATTACAGGCTAAAAAACTTTAGGTACAACTATACCGACAAGACTTGTAATGGCTGTGTTGCTGTTTTAACGCTGAAATTACCATTATTTCAGCGTTAAAACATGAACGCACAACTCGTAATCTACCTGAGTATGAAATGGAAAGGGATAGGGTCAAGAAGGCAGGTAGTGAGGTGTGAGGAAGGCAGCTAGGAACAAAGTTCATTCTCTGTTGCTTGGGGGAAGATGCAGAAAGAGGCAGTGGGGTGACAGGGGTGGAGTTGGAAGATTGCAGGCTAGTGTTGGGATGTTGCTTTGGATAGTATGTGTTTTCCTTAAAAAGTAGTCTGCAAGGTCTTGAGCCCCAAAAATAGACAAAGTTGGTAGAGGAGAGAAAGAAGAGAAGAGTCATTTAGGGTTGGAGGAAAAAGTAGATATAAGAGAAGAAAAGTAGATTTGCTTGGCTAAGTGAAGGGCATATGTGTTTGAATGAAGAAGTAACTTATATTGGATAAAATCAGGTTCATAGTGAGATTTCTTCCAGGCATGCTTAGCAGTGCAGGAGCATTTTTGCAAGTAGTGTGTTTGCTGAATGTCAGGGCTCTGACTGAAAGCATGGGGTTTTGCGCAGTTAGGGAGGAGAAAGAGGGGGGTAGTTATCAACGTGTCAACTTTCCTGCCTTCGCCGGCCCAATACGCCCGCCTAAGCTCACCTCACATCGCCGCCGCGGACCTGAAAAATTTCTCCTAAGTTATCAAATAAAGCTGTCAAAAAGCCGCGCACCAAGTACGGGGCGATGAGCAGCGGACTGTGAGAGTTACCACTCATCCGATCTCGCTGCTCTTCGGCTTTTTCCCAGCTTTATTGCTAGCCTGTCACTAAGCACTCACACTAAACTGCACTGTTCTATCCCCTATACCGGCGCCCCCGGAGCCCCCCGCAACTAAATAAAGTTATTAACCCCTAAACTGCCGCTCCTAGACCCTGCCGCAACTCTGATAAATGTATTAACCCCTAAACCGCCGCTCCTAGACCCTGCCGCAACTCTGATAAATGTATTAACCCCTAAACCACCGCTCCCGGACACCGCTGCCACCTACATTATACCTATTAACCCCTATCCTGCTTCCCCATACCGTCGCCCTCTATAATAAAGTTATTAACCCCTATCCTGCTGATCCCGCACCTCGCCGCAACTAAATAAATAGTTTAACCCCTAATCTGCCCCCCCTACACCGTCGCCACCTATAATAAATTTATTAACCCCTATCCTGCCCCCCACTACACCGCCGCCATTGTAATAAATTTATTAACCCCTAAACCTAAGTCTAACACTAACCTTAACACCCCCCTAACTTAAATATTAATTAAATAAATCTAAATAATATTTCTATTATGAACTAAATTAATCCTATTTAAAACTAAATACTTACCTTTAAAATAAACCCTAATATAGCTACAATATAAATAATAATTATATTGTAGCTATCTTAGGATTTATTTTTATTTTACAGGTAACTTTGTATTTATTTTAGCTAGTTAGAATAGTTATTAAATAATTATTAACTATTTAATAACTACCTAGCTAAAAGAAATACAAAATTACCTGTAAAATAAATCCTAACCTAAGTTACAATTAAACCTAACACTACACTATCATTAAATAATTTAAATAAATTAACTACAAATAACTACAATTAAATACAATTACATAAACTAACTAAAGTACAAAAAATAAAAAAGCTAAGTTACAAAAAATAAAAATAATAAGTTACAAACATTTTAAAAAATATTACAACAATTTTAAGCTACTTACACCTAATCTAAGCCCCCTAATAAAATAACAAACCCCCCCCCAAAATAAAAAAATGCCCTACCCTATTAAAGGAGCCTTCATTCGTCGGTAGTCCGTTGGTAAAGAAGGATGTTCCGCGTCGGTGGGATGAAGATTGAAGACCCGGCTCGGAAGACGACATCGCCCGGATAGAAGACTTTTTCAGCGCCTCTTGGAAGAAGACATCGCCCGAATGGAAGACTTCTTTAGCGCCGCTTGGAGGATCACTTCATCGTATGGAAGAATTCTTCAGCGCCCCTTGGATGATCACTTCTGCCGCTCCGGATGTCCTCTTCGGTTCCATTGCTGCTCGGCTGAGTGAAGACAAGGTAGGATGATCTTCAGGGGATTAGTGTGAGGTTATTTTAAGGGGGGTTTGGGTTAGATTAGGGGTATGTGGGTGGTGGGTTTTAATGTTGGGGGGGTTGTATTTTTCTTTTACAGGCAAAAGAGCTGAATTCTTTGGGGCATGCCCCACAAAAGGTCCTTTTAAGGGCTGGTAAGGTTAAAGAGCTTTGAACTTTTTTAATTTAGAATAGGGTAGGGCATTTTTTTATTTTGGGGGGGGGGTGTTATTTTATTAGGGGGCTTAGATTAGGTGTAAGTAGCTTAAAATTGTTGTAATATTTTTAAATTGTTTGTAACTTATTTTTTTTATTTTTTGTAACTTAGCTTTTTTATTTTTTGTACTTTAGTTAGTTTCTGTAATTGTATTTAATTGTAATTATTTGTAGTTAATTTATTTAATTAATGTAATGATAGTGTAGTGTTAGGTTTAATTGTAACTTAACATGGTCTATGAATAAGGCTACCTTGCAGCCGAAACGCGTAAGACCGACTGGCCAAGCTGTGGACTAATGGCATACATTATTTCTATCTTGTTCTTTTAACCCCACAGCTTTTTTTGAGTGATTTTTTTTTTGTATGTGTTTCTTTTTATCCTATTAAATTTACCGCATTTCTTTGAAGTGGCTCGCTGGATTTTGTTCTTCTTCTACTATTTAATTGTAACTTAGGTTAGGATTTATTTTACAGGTAATTTTGTATTTCTTTTAGCTAGGTAGTTATTAAATAGTTAATTACTATTTAATAACTATTCTAACTAGCTAAAATAAATACAAAGTTGCCTGTAAAATAAAAATAAATCCTAAGATAGCTACAATATAATTATTGTTTATATTGTAGCTATATTAGGGTTTATTTTAAAGGTAAGTATTTAGTTTTAAATAGGATTAACTTAGTTAATAAGAGAAATATTATTTAGATTTATTTAATTAATATTTAAGCTAGGGGGGTTTTAGGGTTAGTGTTAGACTTAGGTTTAGGGGTTAATAAATTTATTACAGTGGCGGCGGTGTAGGGGGGGGCAGGATAGGGGTTAATAAATTTAATATAGGTTGCGGCGGGTTCAGCGAGCGGCGGTTTAGGGGTTAAACTATTTATTTATTTGCGGCGAGGTGCGGGATCAGCAGGATAGGGGTTAATAATATTATTATAGAGGGCGGCGGTATAGGGGGGCAGGATAGGGGTTACTAGGTATAATGTAGATGGCGGTGGGCTCCGGGAACGGCGGTTTAGGGGTTAATACATTTTATATAGTTGCGGCAGGGTCAGGGAGCGGCGGTTTAGGGGTTAATATGTATAGAGCAGCCTGCGGCGGTTTAGGGGGTAATAACTTTATTTAGTTGCGGCGGTGTAGGGGGGACAGATTAGTGGTGTTTAGACTCGGGGTACATGTTAGGGTGTTAGGTGTAGACAGCTCCCATAGGAATCAATGGGATGTCTGGCAGCATTGAACTTGTACTTTCACTATGGTTAGACTCCCATTGATTCCTATGGGATCCGCCGCCTCCAGGGTGGCGGTTTGAAAACCAGGTACGCTGGGCCGTAAAAGTGCCGAGCGTACCTGCTAGTTTTTTGATAACTAGCAAAAGTAGTCAGATAGTGCCGCACTTGTGTGCGGAACATCTTGAGTGATGTAAGAATCGATCTGTGTCGGACTGAGTCCGGCGCATCAAAGTTTACGTCACAAAATTCTACTTTTGCCGGTCTCTAGCCTTTGATAACTAAGGCGAATCAGCCTCGTCACAAATACGCTGCGGAATTCCAGCGTATTTGAGGTTGACGGCTTGATAACTAGGCCCCATAGTGTCTAGTGCAGAGGAGAAAGTGTTGTTACAGTGTGCTGTAGCAAGATCAGGGAAGGTTATAGTAAAAGTGTTAGGGGGAAGATGTTGAATAAGTTTGGAAAATGTAAGTGGACCCACAGTGTGCAGGTTTCTACAGGTGTGGGGAAGAGATGAACATGATTGCCAAACAGTTTTTCTATATTTTGCAGTTGTGATTTTTTAGCATTTCCAGTAATTCTACTTTTCTATATAAGATATCAAGAATTTGGCAAATAAATACATTTACATATGTAAATTACAGGAATGTTCAAAAGAGAGTCTCAACAAATCTAAACCATAATTTCATAAAATAATCCAACATGGAGTTTTTGCCCAAGCACAAAACAATTGATATATTCAGAAATTACTGAATAATATTTCAAAAAGCCAGTTTGACATTCTATCAAGACCCTTTTTTTGTCGATTTTAAAATGGAATGATGACCTCAAACAGGACGCATGTTATATATAGGGCCTTTTTTGGAGTGCTGACAATGGAACAATTACTGGTGTAATTGAGCCAATTTGAAAAATGATAATAAACAGAGTAAAAATATTCTGATAATCATCAGACAATTGGTTGTGGTTGCCCAGATAGTTAGAGGAAAACATGTATGCAATTATAAAATGCTTTTGTAAAAAAAGATCAATATATAATTGTATGTTTGCATTTGTCCTTGACAACACATGTAAAAAAGTCACTAGAGTTACCAATTATCATCCACAAACATACTGGGACAAACAGCAGATTGCCGCTGAATAGTGGTAGGTTGAGTCATGCATAGGCCATCCTCAAAATGTTACCTTAGCTCAGCACTAGGAACCACTCAGCTCTGCCTTAAGCCTTCTCATTTTCCTTTTTTTTTTTTTTTTAAACTGGGCAGTTTTTTAGTGTCTCAATTGCCAGCAACAAATGAAGTGATTTGCAGAGACAGAGCAATGATTTTACTGTCTTGGCAACCAGTAAAACAATAACACACAAACAAAGCAGTACAAATAATAGAGCAGTCAATTAAACTACATGTGTGCCAACAGAGGAAGTGAATTAAGTGTGGTAGAACTACAGTTTATTTAGCTGCAGCTGTGGGACCTAAAAATTAACTTTTAAGTGTCCAATATTTTTGTGTAGATTTCACTGGACAGTTTAAATACCTACACTCTACAACACTTGTGACATAATTATTTGTTAATTACTGTATTTTAACGTTGGCTTACTAGACTACATTTCCAGACAAATTGTAATGTAGGCACGGACAATATCCATAGAATGTATTGCTATCTGTCTAACTGCATGTTTGAGTATTTGGTTCCTTAAGGGAGTATTAACAATGCAGCAATGCATCTTATAGGAAGTTATTTATTTTTTATATATATTTTAATGATAAACAATTATACAATACAAAATATAAAATATGCATGCAGAGCATGCAACATGCATCAATAAGTAAATAAACCAGTTTGCTTCCAATTTGAGCTTAGTTATTACAAGGGTATATCATGTTTACTACAATACAGAATATGTATAATCTTTTATTTGTTCCTCCACTTGTCTTTCCAAAGCTGCCCACCCTTTTTAAATTAGTAGCTATCCTGCAAAAAAATAAAAAATAAATCAGAGCAATCTCTATTTTTGTTACTAAGCATCCTCAAATACAAATCTATTTTTTTTCTTAAATAGTTTAATATGGTTCATCTTATCAAACAGCATATCACATTGTTCTATCATAATTTGTTTTCTTAAAATATTTTTAAGACTGACCATGGATGGTGCTTTTTTTGTAATCCACATGATTACAATTATTTTCCTCAACAAGAGTATAATATTGATAATCAGGTTTTTTACCCGTATATTTAATCTCTAATAGAAGTAAAATTATGTTTAATTCTGAGAGTGTGATTTTAACCCCTGTGATCTTTGTTAAGAAGGCAGCTCCACATATAATTCCTCAAATCACGTTTCTGGAAGTTACATTTTAGATATGTCAGTCCTCCAATATTTAATTCTAGACAGAGTCAAATAATCTCTATTTAAAACTCTAAATTGTGTTTCTCTTAATGAAGATGACAATGTTGTTTTGTAAACATTTTTAATATTTTGGTAAATCATTTTTTCTCTTATATTTTGTTTCATTATTTTACACCATACTTCCCTTAGGCTATCTTTTTCTTTATGTGGCTGTTTGTTTATTATCTATTTATTTACTGTTTATTTACTGCTAAAAGAGAGAATGTATTTAACTCATGCTTCTCTTTAATTTCCCATGATATTTTATCAATGCCACGACATGATGTCCTAGCTGCTCATAATATATTCTTTCTGAGTCAAGAATGTCAAATAGGTGTTGGAATTTTTCAAACAGTACAATTTCTTTTTTAGTAAAATTGACTATAGCTAATATATTTTCAATCTCTTTAACCCCCCATTTTTAAATATTTTGTATAAATCTTCCGCTGGAAAAGTGGGCTTTATTGATATGAAATGTGATACTTTAAAGATTGTTCCCATTATCATATTCATTTTATACCACATTAAGATTATATCACAAAATAGTGGATTATAGACTATTTCTTTATTCATTTCCATTTGAGCTGCAAACAGTAAGTAATCTAGTGAGCATTTTTTAACAGATGCTTGTTTATGGCAGTAGTACTCAGTCTTTACTACCCATTCCAAACCTATTAATAACAGAGCCATCTGATTATAAGATTGGATGTTTGGTAGTCTCAAACCCACTTTACTAACCAGCATTTGTAGATTAGGGATTGAAACTCTAGATTTTTTCTCCTCTCCGCAGAAATTTCCTAATATCTGTATCTAAGGATTTTTAATTGGAGCTAGTAAGGACAAAGGGTAAAAACTGTAGTGTATATAACACCCTAGGTTAAATACTCATCATAATCAGATTAATTCTGCCAGTTAATGACCCTGGCAGTGTGCTCCAATTTTGTAATTTCTACTTCACTTCTTTCACCATTTAGCTATATTTTATTCATACCATTTTCTAGGATCTTTTGAGATTTCTGTTCTCAAATATTTTAATTTCTCTACTAGCATAAAAGGATATGATATTTTAGCTTTATGTTTGATTAACCACATTATCTTTGATTTGGAAACATTAAATTTATAGCCCAAAATCTTTCCATATAGCTCAATCAGCTGTAACAATTTTGGGATGTAAATATCTGGATGGACAATACAAAGCAGAAGATCATCTGCAAATAATGCTAACTTAATTCTTGCTTTACTCATGCTATAGCCCGGTAGTAGCATTCAAATTTTAGTTGCAAATGTTTCCAGAACCAAATTAAAAAGAAGAGCGAATAAAGGACACCCTTGTCTTGTTCCTCTAATTAATGTGACTGGATTTGAGAGCTCATGATCAACTAAAATATAAACAAAGCTTCCTGTTTAGATTTTTTTTAATCATTTCTAAAAAATTTCCTGAGAACCCAAACCTTTCCAGAGTCTCAAAAAAACATGACCATTCCATTCTATTGAAGGCTTTTTCCACATCAATTGCTAGGGGAAAATCCTTCATTCTAGTGTTTACCTTATTCACCTTATTCACCAATGTGCTTTCATTATCAATAAGTTGTAATATTTGTTCAACACTTTTAGCTGAGTTTCTGCCTGGGATTAATCCAGTTTGGTCTGGATGTAACAGGAGATGAATACATTCTTTTATCCTATTAGCCAGTAATTTAGTCAAGATTTTATAGTCCAGGTTCAGCAGTGAAATCAGTCTATATGATAAGGTTAGTAGAGAGTCCTTCCCTGGTTTGAATATCAATGTAATATTTGCCACCTTTAAACATTCTGATATATTTATACTAGTGTCCATATATGCATTATATAATTTCACTAAAGGCTCTGTTATTTTATGTTCTAATATTTTATAGAATTCTACAGGAATTTAATCCGGGCCAGGAGCTTTACTTGATGACATAAATTTTTTAGTTTTAATGACTTCCGTATTAGTGATATCTTTATTTCAATTTAATAAATGATCTTTGGTTAAATGGGGTAATTTTAGATGTTTCCAATATTTGCTTTTATCCTCATCTTTTATTAATTGACTTGTGTATAGTTCTTGGAAGTAATATCTAAAGATTTATTTTATCTGATCATTGTATACTATTTTTTCTTGATGTTTGATTGCTGAACTAGGATTTTTCTTCATTTTGAATTTTTGTTAAAGGGACAGTCAACACCAGAATTTTTGTTGTTTAAAAAGAAAGATAATACCTTTATTACCCATTCCCCAGTTTTGCATAACCAACACTGTTATAGAAATATGCTTTTTATCTCTTACCTTGTGTCTAAGCCTCTACAAACTGCCCCCTTATTTTAGTTCTTTTGACAGACTTGCATTTTAGTCAATCAGTGCTCACTCCAGGGTAACTTCACGTGCATGAGCTCAATGTTATCTAAATGAAACACATGAACTAATTCCTTCTAGTGATCAAAATGCATTCAGATTAGAGGCAGTCTTCAAGGTCTAAGAAAATAGCATATGAACCTCCTAGGTTTAGTTTTCAACTAAGAATACCAAGTGAACAAAGCAAAATTGGTGATAAAAATAAATTGGAATGTTGTTTAAAATTACATTCCCTATTTAAATCATAAAAGTTTTTTTTTTTGGACTTGACTGTCCATTTAATGAGGCTTATAATTTACCTGCCTTGTTTTCAAATCTATACATTTACCTGCTACTTTACAGATCTCTAACTCAGATTGTTGCATGAGAAAATTATCATGCTTCTTTTTCATTTGGATATAGTTTTTAAGATTTTGCTCCGATCGATAATCTCTATATTTAATATATATCTCCTTTAGTTTTACTGTTAATTCCTTTTATTTTTTTTGCTTAATATGATTTTGTTTAATCATGCAGGAAGTAATGTGTGCTTTCATAACTACTTTTGCCTTGTTCCAATATAATTCAATTTCATTAAAATGGCACTACCAGTACACAATACTGCAGTACTACACATTTTAAAACAGCAGTGGAAACATGGCCTGTGTTGGGAGATAGAAATATAGGGGGCGAATTATCAAGCTCTGAATGGTTCACCGGAAACAGCAGTCTAAAGAAAGTTATATTTTGTGCTCAAGCAAAAGCCAAAACTGCGCTAGAATAATTAGCGAAAACATGAGAATTGAAGTTAAGTGAAAGGGGCCAATTTATCATGACCCGAATGGGGCCGTATACCCCTGTTCGCTGGAAACAGGAGTAAAGAAGCAGCGGTCTTAAGATCCGCTGCCTGTAAAACTGCAGTCTTCAATTCGATCCTATACAATCGGGCTGATTGACACCCCCTGCTAGCGGCCGACACCCACCGCTTGTGCAATGATAAATGCCGACAGCGATGTGCGGCGGACATGATACGCTACATTGTATCATGTTCGTCCGCACTTTAATAAATTGACCCCTTACCCTCCAACGTACACATTTGTGCAGCTGTGCACATGCAGCCATAGAAAGGTTAGCCTTTTCTGCTAAAAATGGCACAGAATTATTTACTTTTGACCCAAGGGTATAATTAAAGAACCTCATAAGGTCTGAGGCTGAAAAAAGTATGTGTGATCGCATGACTGAAATCTACCTGCTACTTCCCATTTTAATGAGACTTTTAAAATGTAAAATAAAATGTAAAATATGCTGCCCGGGTTTCACCAGGCAAAAGAGCTATTGACATTCAAAAGCACAAAAATCTGCCACAATAAAAAAAAATTGTATCTAGTGCTAAGATCAAATGAAAAACTAAGAGGAAGTAGAGCAAACTTTTATATATACAAAAAATTACCATTGATTTTTCATATGTTTAAACTTTACTTAAAGGGACACTAAACACTAAATACATTTCATGCACCTCCCTATAATTATGGGTGTTGCCATTACGGAACCTAGATTACATTGTAAGTATCTAAAGCAGAGTTGTTGCACATGTGAATATAGTGAAAGACAGATTTCAACATGACAGCATCCATGACTAGATGGAGTTGGTGAATAACCTCAAAACTATGTATAAAAATTATTTTTAGTGTTTAAAGGTACAGTGTAATTGAAAATGTTTATTGTTTAAAAAGATAGATTATCCCTTTATTACCAATTCCCCAATTTGCATAACCAACACTGTTAAATTAATACACGTTTTACCCCTTTGATTACCTTGTATCTAAGCCTCTGCAGACTCCCCCTTATCTTAGCTCTTTTAACAGACTTGCATTTTAGCTAGTCAGTGCTGACTCATGAATAACTCCATGGGAGTGAGCACAATGTTATCAATATGGTACACATAAACTAGCACTGTCTATCAAAATGCACTGATATAAGTGGCGGCCTTCAAGGGTTTAGAAATTAGCATATGAGCCTACCTAGTTTTAGCTTTCAACAGAGAATACAAAGCACATATGATGAAAGTAAATTGGAAAGTAGTTTAAAATTACATACCCTATCTGAATCATAAAAGTTTAATTTTGACCAGACCATCCCTTTAATGTTCGTTTAAGTAAGATGACTATAAGACATTCTAAATTGAGTGTAGTTCTATCTGAAATGGAAGGAAACTAGGCAATCTAGGGAATCTGGAAAAAGGAAAAATTTACTAAATTCTAGAGAGATGATAGCTGCACCATGTAATAAATGTTATGTGATTAGCATTCTATTTAAAAGGATAAATGCTGAAATGCTGAATGTAAATAATATTTTATCAGGCAGTACAATGGCTATTAAGGTGAGCATGGATGGTTCTTTTTTTAAAACAAAATGACCAGTCCCTGGCTGCAGTACATAACTGTATCCTCACATACACATGTTCCAGCACAGGAAGATCAGACAGTGTGTGGTGGCTTTAAGAGTATGTATCATATGTTGTGGGACAACTATACAACAACTCTGTCCACAAGTACTTTGCTGATCTTCAGCCTACCTAGGTTTACTCTTTATCAAAGTATACCAAGAAAACTAGTCAAATGTGATAAAAAATGTTAACTGGAAAGTTGTATTTGAATCATGAAAGTTTAATTTTGACTTTACCGTCACTTTAAATAATAAATTGTTGTTGATTTTATAAACTATATTGTCTCATAGATAGAAATCTTAAATAAAATATAGTTAAAATTCTTGAGTTAAAATAAAAAAAATAGTTTTTAGTGAAGTTAGAATGTTTTGTTCTATTGAAAGTTTCTAACTGATATTTTGTGCGTGATTTTGACTTACTATTTTTATAAAAAGTTTTAAAAAAAATAAAAAAGCAGTTATTGACATTCACATGCCTGAGTTAACGTGTCCTGTATTTGTAATTTAATTTCATGGAAACATGGTGGCAGTTAAGGTATTTGTAAGAAGAAAAAAATTGCAAGAAAAGTGGACAATTTAAAGTCACCAGGATAGCATGTTTTAAGGCAAAAAAAAAATCTAGCTCAAGCATGGAAGAAAGGAAAAAAGGAAATGTTCCTTTGCCCACAGCTTATAGTGACTTATAAACATACATAGTTGAAGGTGAATTTGTTCCTTTCTATTAAAGGGACACTGAACCCAAATTTTTTCTTTCGTGATTCAGATAGAGCATGCAATTTTAAGCAACTTTCTAATTTACTCCTATTATTAATTTGTCTTCTTTCTCTTGCTTTCTTTATTTGAAATAGAAGGCATCTAAGCTTTTTTTATTCAGCACCATGGAAAGCACTTGTTTATTGGTGGGTGAATTTATTCACCAATCAGCTAGAAGAACCCAGTTTGTTCACCAAAAATATGCCGGCATCTAAACTTACATTCTTGCATTTCAAATAAAGATACCAAGAGAATGAAGACAATTTGATAATAGGAGTAAATTAGAAAGTTGCTTAAAATTGCATGCTCTATTTTAATCACAAAAGAAACAATTTGGGTTCAGTGTCCCTTTAAGAAAAAATCAAGAATTTGAAAAACAAATGTATCCTAAGAGATGCAGCCTAAGAGTTGCAGCCCCTTGGGTTATGAAGGTTTTATGTGAAATAGATGTTGTGTTTCAGTCTAAGCAAAGAGACTGGAGAGAGATAATATCTTTACACATCATCAAATGAAGGAAAATGAATACATACATGTTACATAGCAGCACACATTATGTACAACAATTAGAATATAAGAGACTTAATAATATAGGACGTAAATGTATTTGGTATAAAAGATTTTCCTTAGAGCATGCCTGGTAAGAGAGAAGTAGACTAAACACTGGAGGAATGCAATACAAAAAATAGCATAAGAACTGTGTAAAGAAAAGTTGCAATTCAGAGAGGGTACCATAAAAAAAAAGAAGTGCCTTTCTATGGGTGCAAATATTAGATGTTCTACAGAGCGGATATGAATGCTATTGAGTCTAGACCTCAGAATACAAAGGGGTTGAATTATTAAGATGCGAATACAGCCGTTTCCACGTGAACCTTCAGTCTCGCCGAAAACAAAAGTTAGGAAGCAGTGGTCTTAAGACCTCTGCTCCTTAACTCATCTGCCACCTCTGAGGTGGCGGACAGCAATCATTCCGATCGGATATGATCGGGGTGATTGACACCCCCTGCTAGTGGCCGATTGGCCACGTATGTGCAGGGGGCAGTATTGCACAAGCATTTCACAAGGAATGCTTGTGCAATGATAAATGCCAACAGTGTATGCATATTTATCGATGTGGGACAGACATGATCCACTATAGTGGATCATGTCCACCCGCATATTGTTAAATCGGCCCCAAAGTATGCAATATGCAGTAAAATAGAAATGCCCTGTTTGTGCAGAAATAGTAAGGATATGGCAAAGCATTGAAATGTATTAGCCAACGCTGTTTCAAACCACAAAAGAAGCCAAGAGTGCAGGCAGACACAGGAGCTAAAGTTGAACTTGAATTCATTTTGAGTCTCTCTTTGCAACCAGTGTTCTTGTCTATGCACTCAGTTAAAAAAATTGCAAATTTCTATTGGTGCTGTTTGAAACTTTAATTCTGGATTAGGTACATGTAAAATAGCAAATTAATTTTGGAAAGGACTGAAATAATCCACCAGCATTTTTTTTATAAAAGACAACAAAGAATATAGCAATGTGATACAATACTAGATAATAGTTCTCAAAAGCCAGTGTGTAATGAAAAAAAAGAAACTCACACACCTAGAAGTTACATCATGATAAGATGCCCAAGAAAGCAAGCCATACATTTAAAAAAAAAAAAAATAATAATCTTTGTTAATACACTATAATCCAGCTAAGCAATTACAAAGGCAAGCCAATATTATATCAAGATAGGAAAAAAATCGGTGTTTCTTTGGAAATGGAAACTTTTTATATTTTATATGTGAAGAGAGAGCAATAGTATTGTGTTGTTGCACGTTTAAGAGAAATTTAGAGATGGGGAACTGACAGAATAATGGTGGCTAAAAATATTGAAAATTCTTAAGAACCAGCTTATTCTGAAAAAAAACATAGATTGAAGTAAAAAAAACTTTAACACTCCTGGGCAAGAGGGATTAGCAACCTTTATAATTTGCTGGGCCATAAGCAAAAGAGGGTTGTGAGGCCCCTCAGCCCAGCACCCTTATTCCCCTCCCCTGTATGCCCTCCCACTTTATTGCCTACCCCATCCTAACATTCAGAGTTACCTTTATAAAAAAATAAAACTATTTAGTACAGCTCCTTATACCATAAACACTTCTTCATAAGCTAAATACAGGATGTGCATAGCGTCTTCTCATACCCACACCGCTGGCATTGCAAGGGCCCCAAAAGTGCAGGGCCCTGGGCGGTACCCCTTTTGCTCTGTCCAAAGCTCAGGCCTTCAACATGTTTATTGAAATCACCATGTTTAAGGGCATGGGTGTCCGAGCAGATAAAGTTTGGTAGGGTGCAAAGTCACTAAAAAATTGTGGGGCTGGATCAGGGGGAGAAAAATGTATGAACAATAAAGTAGACAGATGAGATTAGGGAAAGTTCATGAAATTGAATGATTTGTCACTTAATTGAAAGTCCCTAATTTAAGAGAAAGAACAAGGTGTCATTGGTAGATAGATGGTTGAGGTAGTAATAGTTTAAAGTGTCTTGAACAGAACATTAGCCTGTTGTAGAGAAAGTTCTGTAGTGCACAGATTAAAAGATAGTTTGAAAAATTAGGGATGGATATTAGATTATCTGTTATCTTTTTTTTTAAAATAATTTTTTTATTGAAGTTAAGCATAAATCATCACAACAAGGACTCGCCCTAAGGCCAAAGTTACAACAAAAAGAATAATACATTGTCTATACTGAGATATTATTGCGAAAGTAGTATACACATACATTTCAAATCTGAATATGAAGATAGACAATATCTTAGGCGAGAGAAAATAGAACTTCATTTTATGTTATCAGCGTATGAACTCCACATTCTAAAAATATTTTACCTAGGACCAAACCATCAACCTGTGGAGATTTAACATGAGTATCAGCCACTCTTGGGCTGAGATATATAGGGGGGAGGGGGATATTCAGCGGGTAAGCACCGCTATACGCATAGGGAACAGGGGTGGGGGGACGGAGCCATATATAGAAGTAAGTAACATAGGGTGCCTGATTTGGACATTGAAGTGCCCGATCGTATATTATTGAAGCTTATGGAACTAAGTGGGGGAATTAACAAAATCTTCTGCAAGTACATATAGGCTAAGGAATAGATGGGTTGCAGAAGGGTTGATTTAAGTTGCCAGATTTATGTGACTATATGAATTAGAGCAGATGTTTTATTGTTTAGACTAGTAGCTGTTGACTTGGGTACAATTGTCTAGTTATTGGCATATGCCAAGATTTATGCGGTGTCGTGCAGCAAACAATCAATCTATCTTAGTACATATGAGAGATATTTTAAGCATATCTAAGACTTAGAATACATGAGGCAACCATGAGAAAACAGATAGTATATAACATAACATAAGGATTGTATAACAATTAGCCAACATAAACAGGTACCAGAAGGTCTAAGAATAAAATTGTGTCTATATATAATAGATGTAGTCAAGTTTTAGTTACTGTTCTGTTTATGTATGAAACCGTTAGAACACATGAGAGTTTGCAAAGCGGCAAGCTTATCCTCAATTTTACTTCTTAACGTAGTGACAGTGTGTCATTGCCAATTATATCACGCCCTAAGGCGAGTTGATCACTTATTAGATTAATAGTTTAAAAAGGAGACCTTTAAGCAAGAAATGAAAGTTAGCCACTACTAAAATAAAACAAATAACAAATATAAAATATAAGGTACTAGCAACATTAGCATAATTACTAGCTTGTCCAAGGAAAATAGGGAAGTATTCACATGTTTAAATTAGTAACTTGGCAATAATAAAATCTCAAACATATCTTAGTGGACAAGGAGACATGTTGTACTACTATATTAGGTGCCTCTGGATAGGCTAAGTGTGGTCATAGGTAAACTAAGGATGGCAGCCACACATAAACTCTGGCAAATAACTATGAAGATGTACCTATATATCTCTGATCCTTAGGATTTTCTGATTATAACAGGTTTAGTAGGGTGTAGATAATCTAGTGCTATTTGATAGTTTTATGGGAAACCTAAAATAGGCTATTGTAAAGCGACTGATATTGAACTACTCTCAAACAGCGCCATTCTTCCCATAATGACAATTATACCCTGGAAGGTTAGGACAGTATAACTAAACAATGGCACCATTGTAATATTCATCACAAAATGCTTCATCTTTATAGTTAAACAGGATCTAGAGTGAATTGTAAACAAGTAAAGGGCAAATTTCACCCATAACAAAAACATATCAGAGCAGAGTGATATATGAACTAAAATAACTTTTTATATCCCAAAAATGACCTAGGCAAAACTAAGATAGCCATTTAGCAAATGTATCATTACACAACACAGTAACACCATTATCATACAGGAAGCAGAGTCACTAGGTTAGTCTACTCCAACTGTCGGTAAATGGAACATGAAGGTAGTGAGGAGCAATCAATTAAATCATCTCTATATAATTAATAACTTTAACTGTTGCATGAAAATACATATAACCTCACTAAGGGAGGATAAAGCCATAAAGCAATGGAGGTTGGCAAAAGAAAAACTGCAACAGCCTCACATAATCATGCATCTGAGAGAACCAAAACAATTGTAGACTGGGTCATGCTATTTGGAGTCATGTGCAGTATGATAAACAAATGATCTCGTAGCAAGAAAGTTTTCATAGAGAGTCAGAACATGAGCTATGTTAGGGTGATTAAAAATGGCTTGTAGAGTCTGGTCAGCATCACATTCTTTCACCCAAAATCAGCACTTATAATATATGTGAGCAATACTAGACTGTTTGTTGAATACAGTCCAGTCTACACATGGTAAGTCAGAGGTTACTCCTTAATTGATTCTTTTCCAGAGGAGCTGCTGTCTGTAAGCAGAGAGAAACGAGCAGAACACATGTGAAAATGGTTGCTCATATCAGCATAGCGTACATCAGCAGAGTCTGAATCTACTTTACCCAACTCCTATTTTCACTGAGGCCGAGTTGCTGGCGAGATGGGGTCTACGCTGTACATCTATGTGTATCTCAAATAAAGTTCCATCTGAACATGGGAGCACTGTAGTGTCCGCAAGGCTCCCCTTCGGGAAGGGCAGTGCTCTGGCACAGATGTCACACTGAGGGTAGTGCTCGCGGGACCGCTCACACAGAATCACAGGGCCTCCCGAAGGCAGCTCAGGGTAGGAGGTATGCATCTGGACATGGGGAACCTCATTACAAGGTAAGAACTTACGTAAGGGCTTCCGTCTATCCATCGGGGCAGGGACATACAGTGACCGCATCTCTTCTCTGCTGCATGGTGATCTATCAACGATGGGTAGCGGGACCGCCCCGCCTGTCAGTTTAGTCGCAGCACGGATCTTCAGGGATCTGCTTGTCTCTATCTCCAGTATTGAAGGTAGTAGTGTGAGCGGTAGCTCCATATCCAGCTCAACAGACGTGGCGGCAAGTGAGGTGGATGGGCTGACATCGTCCCGTATGTCCACATGCTCTTCTAGGGGGTATAGGTCCCCATCTAGTGTCCGGGTCTCTGGCTTTCTCATAGCTGACCTTAGGCAGGCTGACAGGTTGTCATAGCTGGCAGTCAGTTGCAGATTGAACTCCCATAGAGCCTCATATATATCTGCCGGAACCGTCTCCATGTTTGTCTCTGAATTTTTAGTAGGCCTCAGAGACCTGCGTGTAATATTAGAGGTAGTCTGATACGAATATTCAGGGAAGTAGCTTACAAGTATTTTAAGGCCAGTCCTGCTTGCTCAGAATTAGGTTTTTGGGGCAAATTGCATTAAAAATGCTGCAATTTGCCTTATTTTATAGAAGTTTCTGCAGGAGCTCTATAAAATGCTTCCTCTCTGCTTGGCTGTTGGCTCCGCCCCTGATTATCTGTTATCTTAATAAAAAAATCCCAGCACCTGAGTCTTAGAAAAAGTTATTTTTTTTAATTCTTTATTGCTTAATAAGTATACATATAATATATTTTCAAATTTTCACAGTCATGAGAACATGTTTGTCTGCTTGTATTCTCACAAACCCCATCCACCATACAAAACCGTACAATATATATCTATAAACTGCTCAATGTAGGGAGCTAAATAATACATTCAAACATCATTCAAACAAAAGAAAAAAACAAAAAACATGTTGAAGAAAAAAGGTATACAGAAAAAAATGGCAAAAAATATATACAATATGCTACCCCCAAGGCGTCCCAAGGGGGAATGACCAGTACCACCTGCAAAATTGATTGAAAAAAAAAAAAGGAAGAAAAAGGAGAAAAAAAGGCTCTCAATTGTGCAATGATATTCTTATTATACGTTAGAAATGTCTCTTGATGGTCCCTTGAGACAATATGACCTGTATTAATAACCAGTATATTACTGTCTGAAGAGAAATACTACTTTGTTTGGAATGGTGATTCAATCTTTTCTTTCAAGTATTGTCCCAAACTCTCAATAGATGCCACTCTTATGTTTGGATCTTTATGTGCATAAATACCATCATTCGCTCCTTCGTATTCTCATACAGCATATCTGTAAATGCACATTCGAACAACTATTGCGCTGTCACAGTTCGTAATTAAATTTCCTTTATAAGTATATACCAAGGAGGCTGCTGCATCTTATCCAACAATTACAAATGTCTCATATACATCAATAGGTTGTGACCGAGGTAATAATGCATCAGTAGAGGCCTATATTACATTGGTATAAAAGGATTTTGCGAAATTTAGAAGGAATTTTAAAAACTGGGTTAAATTTAATATGTCTTTACAAGAGAGGGAATTAATAGGAGATATTCACAATTACAAGGATGTTATTCTAAAGCCTGAAGATAAGGGCAGGGCGCTTGTTATTATGAGTAAAATTAAATATAAAGAGGAGGTGTTATGTCAGCTCCAAGATGTAGAAAACTATGTTAAAGTGGTTGGAGATCCGACCGCAAGATTGAAACTCAAAATACAAAAGGTGGTTGACAAGGCTCACAAAAGGTGGTTGACAAGGCTCTATCTTCTGATATCATTACTAAGAAACAAGCCATATTTTTAATCAAAGAGAACCCAATTGGGCCAGTTTTTTATGTATTACTGAAAATACATAAGAGGCTGGATGACCCTCCAGGATGTCCAATTGTGGCAGGTACTGAATCGGTCTTCCAACCAGTGGCCATATTTTTAGATCAACTGATTAGACCCTTGTTGGGGTACCTGGAGTCCTACTTACAGGATATGACTTATGTAAGATTGCACCTCAGATGATCCCTCAAAATAGCTTTGTGGTTACAATGGACATTGCAAGTCTCTATACCTCTATCCCTCACCATTTAGGCACAGAGAGCGTGTTCCATTTATTGGACAAAGACAGATTATATTCTCCAAGTGAGAGATGACTCATTAAGGATTTGTTTGAGATCATACTTTATGAGAATTATTTTCTTTTTGAGGATACTTTCTATGTCCAGAAAAAGGGAACGGCTATGGGCTCAAATGTAGCACCTACCTACGTCAATCTTTTTGTTGGCAAATTTGAAGAGGATGTTTTATTTATGGATCAGGGATATAGAGACTTTGTGATAGATTTGTATAGATACATTGACAACATTTTTTTCATCTGGACAGGGGGTAAGGATGAATTATTACAATTTGTCTCCCGTTTGAATTTGTCTAATAACTTTTTGAAATTTACTGTGGAATTTAGTTTAGATAATGTGAGCTTTCTTGACACAAGAGTGTCAATAGAAGGGGAGAAGTTGAGGTGTGACCTCTATACGAAGGAAACAGATAGAAACAATACATTACTCTATGATAGTTTTCATCCGCCTTCGTTAATTAAGAATTTACCATTGGGTCAGCTTTTGAGAACCAAAACAAATTGTAGATGATCCCTTGATCTGTCAAAAAAGATTGGATGAGATGGCACAGAAGTTCACTGAGAGAGGGTACCCAAAATATATTATGGACAGGAATTTGGCCAAGGTAGCTGAGATTGAAAGGAGTAGTCTTCTTATAAAGAAACCCCCGAGCCCAAAAAAAAAATCAGTTCCATTTGTATGCCATTATGGTCTTCATAGTAGAAACCTTAAAAAAAACTTATTTAAAAACACTGGCCCCTCCTAAAGGAAGATAATCAAATTGGCAATATATTTAATGATGTTCCATTCTTTTCATACAGGAGAAATAGGAATTTAAGAGATGAATTGATTAGAGCGGACTTAGGCCCCACAACGAAACCCAGTGAAATTATGAAGAAAGGATCCTTTGCCTGTTTGAACTGTGCGCTATGTCATTCTATGCAACAAGGATATTCTGTAACTCATCCCCATTCGGGAAAGATGATTCCTATCAGAGGCAGATACTCCTGCAATTCTAAATTTGTCATTTATGTGTTTAAATGTCCTTATGGTTTGGCATTTGTAGGTGAGACCACTCAGGTAGTCAAGGACAGGATACACCAACACAAGGCAGCAATTGGTAAAGATGATGAGGATGCTCCGGTGGCACACCATTTCACTAGGGCTTCCCACAATAAAAACCATCTTAGATTCCAGATAGTAGATGGGGTACTCCCACTTCGTCGTGGTGGAGATAGACAAAAATTACTATTTAGGAAGGAGGCACAATGGATCAGGAAACTAGACACGTTGTCACCCAGGGGCCTTAACAGGGAGATCTCCTGGGGGAATTTTGTCTAAATAAGAATAAGACCATTTGGCCCTACAATGAGTTGAGGTGGGTGGACACACTCTTTATAAAAACAATCTCATTTATTGCAACAATCTCATAGATATAAGTGTTTAAAATGTACCAATAACACATTGCAATATGTAAATATTTTTACACTGTCCCTTTAAGATAGTTTTTTTTTATAAATTATATACATACTTTTTATAAAACACACTATAGAACAATTATTTTAATTATTGTTCTTTATAGATGTATTGATGGTATATTAATAAGAACGTTTTCATATATATTTGTTGAAAAATTGAAACATTTAATCTTTGTATCAGAAACATGTTGCGATGTGTATTGATATATGTACGCAATGTTATGTTAAGATTTGCTCATTATGGTTAAATAGGTAGCAAGCATACAATAGTGGCATCTCCGTGGACAAAATATGAATCCGCAATAAAGCTTACATGCAAACATTGAGCATGTAGCTATCATGATGAGACGCTGACGAGTTTGAGTGAACTTGGATATATGAGAGGTGTGTATGGGTTTGTCCAATCAAGATTGAGTAATTGACCATTAAAAGAGCACCTCTTAAAGACACACCTGCATATATTTATTGACAAAGGGCAGAGTCCCGAAACGCGCGTCAGAATTATTTGATGCCATCACCTGCATTATCCTGTGTCGGAAAAATTACAGATCCAAAAGAATACAAAGACTGGTGTGACATTGACGTAGGAGACCGGAGGAGTACTGAAGACTTCCATTTCCATATCCAGTGGTGGTAAGTCTCACTGTTGCACTTGGCACTACGAGAGTAAAGATTCAGGTAACACTGATGCATGTCTGTTTCTGAGTAAAATGCTGCAGCAAGATATGTAAAGGCTGTGGGAGCTGGTTAAACAGTGCTGGATATGCTGTGCACTGTGAGTGAAGATCCATTGGTGTGAGATTGGAGTGTTAATTATGATTATTACCTCGGTCACAACCTATTGATGTATATGAGACATTTGTAATTGTTGGATAAGACGCAGCAGCCTCCTTGGTATATACTTATAAAGGAAATTTAATTACGAACTGTGACAGTGCAATAGTTGTTCGAATGTGCATTTGCAGATATGCTGTATGAGAATACGAAGGAGCGAATGATGGTATTTATGCACATAAAGATCCAAATATAAGAGTGGCACAGATTGAGAGTTTGGGACGATACTTGAAAGAAAAGATTGGATCACCATTCCAAACAAAATAGTATTTATCTTCAAATAGTAATATACTGGTTATTAATACAGGTCACATTGTCTCAAGGGACCATCAAGAGACATTTCTAACGTATAATAAGAATATTATTGCACAATTGAGGCTGAGAGACTTTTTTTCTCCTTTTTCTTCCTTTTTTTTAAAATCAATTTTTGCAGGTGGGGTTCGTCATTCCCCCTTCCCCCTTGGGACGACTTGGGGGTAGCACATTGTATATATTTTTTCTGTATACCATTTTTTTCTGTATACCTTTTTTTCTTGAACATGTTTTTTGTTTTTTCTTTGGTTTGAATGATGTTTGAATGTATTATTTAGCTCACTACATTGAGCAGTTTATATTATTGTGCGGTTTTGTATGGTGGATGGGGTTTGTGAGAATGAGAGCAGACAAACTTGTTCTCATGACTGTGAAAATTTGAAAAGATATTAAATGTATACTTGTTAAGCAATAAAGAATTCCAAAAAAAAATGTTTTCTAAGACTCAGGTGCTGGGATTTTTTATTAAAATATCAGTTAAGAGTAAGGTGACCAAATTCTATCCCGTGCACGAGCACATTTACTTTCGGTTTTGATCTAATGGTAGTGCTGTCACTATTTATTTTATATTAGATTATCTGTATTTCTCTTAATACATACTTGGTAAGGTATGTACTGTATATATGTTAGTAAATTAGAGTGAGCATGTAAGAAGTTCATAGAGTTAGTGAGAAATCCCAGAACTACGGAATTTTGCGACACTATACAAATGAATGATAATAATAATAATAATAATAATAATAATAATAATACTAATATCTCCTGATGCTTTTGTAAAATTGAGAGGACATAAGGCAGTGATTTGCAGCAGTGTAAATATTTCTATGAGTTGGTGCTGAGTACTTATAGTGGTTTTAAAGTTGTCAGTATTATGTGAAAAATGAGTAGAGGAGATGAGAAAAGGGATGGCCCTTTGAGTACTATGGGGTCTATTTATTAAGCGCTGATATCAGCTTAGCTATGGAGTTCTATCGGTTGCAGGTTTGCAAAAGCCAGCCTTCAGCTGAGAGTTAGGAAACCGTGGTTATCATACGCAATATACTGCCTGCCAGACCTGATGCCGGGCGGACAGGGGAGAAGATGTCTGTAATAAGTCTACCCCTATATGTGAAGTAAGATATAGAGAAAATGAATAAAACACTTTTGGTAAAAAAATGTTGAATGCTATATATTCTTACTATAGGACGTTCCTTATATGAGTCATGACCATTACAATTCAACTGCCACATGAGCTTTCATATTATCTTGAATGCATTAGAAAAGTATTTTTCAATTCCAGTCCTCAGGGCAAACTAACAGGCAGATTTTCTTAGGATTTCTAAACTAGTTCAGAGGTGAAATAATCAACTCACTGTTCTCACTTAACGTAATCCTGAAAAATGGCCACAAAGCTGCTTACACAGCAGCTCAAATGGGGGCCACAGAGTGGAGAATCTAAGAAATAGAGAATTACTATGAGAAACAAAAAGAAAAGGTAGAATAAGACCAAAAAAGGTTACAAAATTCTAGTAATTTCTTACACTTTCTGCTGCAAAGCAATAAGGTGAAAGGCACAATATGTATGGGTTTAGAAACAGAATTTCAGGCAAATATCTGACAACAAAGTAAGAAACCTTAATAACAATATACTGTAACCGTACATCACTCAGACTTTGTAAAGTGAAATAAACGGCTTGTGTTGTTGCTTTATAAGGCAGTTATTCTGTTATCAGGGAACTTAACATTTCAATCTCACACTTTTACCTCCTTTATAACTTAATTGGATATTGTTTTCTTTTTGTTTAAAACTGAGATTTCTTAATGGCATTAAAGAGATATGGGTCTAGATTCAATAAAACTTGTCCCTTGTCCCAACTTGAAAATTAATGAATTCACAAAAAGTTGGATTCATCCTTTAAATAAAGCTGCAAGTTGTGACATACGCTACTTAACTTACACAATTAAATGAACCTTTATGAATTCCACATGCTTAAAGGGACACTAAAGTCAAAATTAAGCTTTAATGGTTGAAACAGAGTATGCAGCATTAAAATACCTTTAAAGATGCTTCCATTATCACTGAGCATGTGCCAAAGTTCACAGTGTATATGAATCTGTGATTGGTTCATGGTGTCACATGATACAGGAGGGGGTGACAAATTGAAATCAATTTTGAAATTTGGCAGAATAAAAAATCTACTGCTTATTTAAAATTCAAAATAAGGGTATTGCATTATCTTTTTATCATGTACTTGTTGATTTTGCAATATATTTAATGGTCCTTTAAACAAGGTTTAGCTAAGAAAAAACAACCATGCTTCTAGAACTCACAGGAAACCCATGACAACCACCTTGTTTGAATACGCAAAGTTTCTGAGATACCTTGTCTTGTTCTTTCCAGCAAGACTAATTTACCCTAATAAAACAGACATACAAATATTTAACATTTACAAGTCTTTTCCATAAGTCTTGTGGTTCTAATTATTGTTTTTCCATGTTGTTTGCTGTTCTCTTTTGTTGTGTAAGACAACATGTATTGGGGCACTTGAAAGGACAGTAAAAACAAAATTAAACTTTTTTTATGATTCAGATAGGGCATGCAATTTTAAATTTTCCAATTTACTTTCATTACAAATTTGCTTTGTTCACTTGGTATTTTTTGTTGAAGGCTAAATCTTATCTCAGTGCATTTTATTAGCTTTTCACAGCTAGTCAACGCTAGTTCATGTGTGTCATATAGGTAACATTGTGTTCACTCCTGTGAAATTATTTATGAGTCAGAACTAATTGGCTGAAATGCAAGTCTGTCAAAAGAACTGATATAAGGGGGCAGTCAGAAAATGCTTAGATACAAGGTAATCAAAGAGGTAAAAAGCAATATAGCAGTGTTGATTTTGCAAAACTGGTGAATGGGTAATAAAGGGATTATCTATCTTTTTAAACAATAACAATTTTTAAGTAGACTATCCCTTTAACACACCTACATATGTTAATGGTAGGAATTATGGAAACCTAGAAAAGTTAAGTGGAGCGAGCCTTAATCAATTTTCAACACAATCTCCCCTTACCAACGAGATTCCTCAGCAGCCTGGTGAAAATTCATGAATCTAACATATTTATCACAAGTTTTTTGTTTTTTTAATGTATAAAATATAGAAGCTCCTGTGTTGAACAAACAAACTTTTTCTTTTGGACATTGGAAGTCTAACAGTTGATCAATATAACTGCAATCATATTAGTAAAAAAAAACCCAAAAAAACAAAAAACATTGGTATTCAGTGTGTTTTTCTATCTTTAAAGTCTAAGAAATTCTATTCATTTTTTTTCAGGAAAAAAATATATATTTTAATCACATGCAAATCTACTTATAAAAAAATGAATTTATTCTATCTATTATCTATCTATCTATCTATCTATTCATAAATCCATGTATCCAAGGTGTGCATGTGTGTGTATATATATATATACATACAGAGAGAAGTGCACTCACAGGAATGAACAACTGGCTCAATAACATTGTTAGCCTGTTCTATGGCAATTTACCACCTGGGTGCAGCTTTTAGCCCAGTAATGCTTTTCACAGAGTAGAACTTTCCTGTAGTATATCAGTCTGATCCCGCCTATTACGGTCAGTCCAGTGCTGAAATACCAGGCAATTCCTCTCTGAACAAGGAACATAGCAACCCCAAACGATCGTTTCGGCCTTCATTGGGCCTCGTCAGTGAGGTGTAGCCATATTCCTCTAGGCACACTGAGCAAGGAGTCCATGTCTGGTTGCCCCTTTTTCCCATAGGGAGACTAAATACATACAGAGAGAAGTGCACTCACAGGAATGAACAACTGGTTCAATACCATTGTTAGCCTGTTCTATGGTGATTTACCACCTGGGTGCAGCTTTTTAGCCCAGTAATGCTTTTCACAGAGCATGCTTAGAGGAATATGGCTACACCTCACTGACGAGGCCCAATGAAGGCCGAGACTATCGTCTGGGGTTGCTGTGTTCCTTGTTCAGAAAGGAATTGCCGGGTATTTCGGCGCTGGACTGACCGTAATAGGCCAGATCAGACTGATATACTACAGGAAAGTTCATCTCTGTGAAAAGCTTTACTGGGCTAAAAGAAGCTGCACCCAGGTGGTAAATCACCATAGAACAGGCTAACAATACTATTGAGCCAGTTGTTCGTTCCTGTGAGTGTGCTTCTCTCTGTGTGTATATATTATATATATATATATATATATATATATATATATATATATATATATATATATATTGAGAATAGTGAGATCTGCACTGCCACCACTGAGAATATCTCAGTATATTGTCATAAAAAGTCTGGTGCAGCACCTAGACCACCCTCTAGGCCTCAGGATATATAGAAACAGGACACAAGGTGACACATGGTGTAAAGGCTATACCTTTATTAGAGCTCTAATAAAGGTATAGAGGCCTATTGATCAAAGGTCTGTCGGACCTTATCCAACAGTGCGGATCCGGTCTGACAGACCTCACTGAATGCGGAGAGCAATACGCTCTCCATATTCAGCATTGCACTGCCGCCCCCTGCAGATTTGCGGCCAGCAAGGGGGTGTCAATCAACCCGATTATACTTGATCGGGTTGAATTGTGGAGATCTCTATCCGCCTGCTCAGAGCAGGCGGACAGGGTTATGGAGAGGTCTTTAGACCGCTGCTTCATAACTGCTGTTTCTGGAGAGCCTGCAGGCTCGCCAGAAACACAGGCCCTCAAGCTCCATTCAGAGCTTGATAAATGGGCCTCATAGCCTTTACACAGTGTGCCACCTTGTGTCCTGTTTATATATATATATATATATATATATATATATATAGTGTGCATATGTATGTGTATGCATGTATGCACATACATATGTACATACATATATGCATTCATACACGTGTATACATAAGAATACACACAGACACAGCTTTGAGCCCATACCTGTCCAACACTTTGTCATATACCATATCCCTGTAAATTATTATCAAAACAATGTTAATACTAATATATAACTTTTAAAACATATTTCTATGTGTGATATACTTTATGTAAATATGTTTCACATGTGTTTTTTATACTTATATTTTTGTCCTAACACATTACTTCAGGTCTCCAGTTGCTATAACTTTTTTAGCGCTATACTGTATTGCGCTTGAGCTTACAACTTGTAATATGAGTTATGTATGCATGGCCATACTATCCACTAAAAATATAAGGCATGCTTAAAAATTGTCTGCCTTGTGAGCATTCTCTGGTAAAACTATTTTACCATTGCCTTACAGAATGTTCTCTACACTTAGTGCAGGGCTGCAATATAGATAGCGCACTCTGCACTATCAATAGTACTCCAGTTGAAATCTGAACCTTGCTAGCTTACTTTAAATGCAATTGGGTTCTTTTATTTAACCAAAGTATTGTGATGTATTTAAAATCACATCTTAATGGAAACTAAAAAGAAATAACTTCCTTCCTAAACTAATCTACTTTGAGTCATATGTAAAAGTGTGAGGCAGTTTGTAAGCATATATGCATTCTCCACTATCTGCTATAGTATTAACTGACACTTTCTCATATGGCTCCAACTGATAATCGAAATGTTAAAAAACACAGAATTAGCTCTTAAAAGCACAGTTCTGATAGCTTCCTGTTAAATAATTGATTAACTTCTAGGGGTGCAATAAAACACATGTTAATTAGGTAAATGGTGAGTAGATTAAAATCCATGTGTATGAAAAATGTTACATATACACTTTGGGCTAGATTACAACTGGAGTGCTATTTAGCTTGCTAACTCCGCTCAACTTTAGCTAATAACAAGCATGTCAAGCATGCAGACTAAGCAACGTAATGATTGATAGAAGCAATGCGGTGTGAAATTCAAGCCAATATAGTAAATCCTCGCCTAGAAGAAACCTAAAAGCCCTGTTGCAACACCATGACGAAGCCACACTAAAATTACCCGAGCAGCGAAACACATGTAACGTTTTCTTTCTATCTTTAGCTTTGATTGGCCAGCCAAGTGTAAGTTTTTAAACTGTGACCACTATAAGGCTAAAAAGGGATTACAAGCTGCAGAATCAAGGACCAGCACCAGAAGTGTACGGGAGGAGTAATGGAGGTACCGGAGGTGTATTGGAGCAACCTTAAGCGTATTGGATTTGATCCGTATGGTGGAGTAGTGGGGAGACCATATATTATCCTCAGTCAAGCCCCAGGACAGAGCAAAGGGTTCTAAGGGTTCTTCTAAGTGAGGATTTACTATATTGGCTTGAATTACAGACTGCATTGCTTCCATCACTCATGACGCTGCTTAGTCTGCTTCCTTGACATGCTTGTTATCAGCTGAATGACTAATTTCATTTAACCTGCCTAAAACTGCTTTAAATGGAATGCATTAACTACTACCGTTCCATTTGACTATTGCATTACTAATCATGCTTTGTGGATGTGATATGAGACAGATGACACTCTGAGGACATTGCCTGTCATGAATATATCTGCTACATCTTACTGTATTGGCATATGATTTATGGTACTTTTATATACACATGTTTTTTAAGGTGATATTGTTGATATCGTAAATTAAATTATATGTGCACTTTATATTTGTGTCTCGATGTGCATCCTTTCAACCCTTCTACTGAGGTGACCTTTAGATATTTTATCCTTACCTTAGGGGAAGATGCTGGCTAAGGCACTCTCAGCTAGATTACAAGTCTTGCATTAGGCTTAAAAAGCAGCGTTGGCTGGTCCCAATGCTGCTTTTAATGCCCACTGGTATTACGAGTCCTGCAGGTACAGGTGTACCGCTCACTTACGTCAATTGCGTATCCTCTTTTTTCAATGGGACTTGCATAGCGCCGGTATTATGAGTCTGCCAAAAAGTGAGCGGTAGACCCTCTCCTGTCAAGCCTGGTACCGCATTTAAAAGTCAGTAGTTAAGTGTTTTACACTACAACGCCGTAGCATAAAACTCTTAACTAAAGTGCTAAAAAGTACACTAACATCCATAAACTACCAATTAACCCCTAAACCGAGGCCCCCCCACATCGCAAACACTTGAAAGAAAATTGTAACCCCTAATCTGCCGAACCAGACATCGCTGCCACTATAATAAATATATTAACCCCTAAACCGCCGCACTTCCACCTCACAAACACTAGTTAAATGTTATTAACCTCTAATCTGCCATAAATGTATTATCAATTACATGCATCTGATGAATTAACCAATGACTTGCTTTATGGTAATGGTAAAAAATACATTTTATTTAATTCTTTTGTTTGGATTTTACCTTGTCTGTTAAGTATATTAGAACTATCATTTAGCTGGAAATATATTCACCTAGATTTAGAGTTTTGCGTTAGCCGTCCAAAGCAGCATTAAGGGCTCCTAACGCTGCTTTTGGCCGCCCCCGCTGGTATTTAGAGTCAGGCAGAAAAGGGTCTACCGCTCACTTCCCTACCGCAATTCCAGGCTACCGCAGATCCCTTTACGCCAATTGCGTATCCTATCTTTTCAATGGGATCTGCCTAACGCTGGTATTTGGAGTCTTGGGAGAAGTGAGCGGTAGAGCCTCTACCGACAAGACTCCTACCGCCAAAAAAAGTCAGTAGTTAAGAGCTTTATGGGCTAACGCGTGAATATAAAGCTCTTAACTACTGTGCTCTAAAGTACACTAACACCCATAAACTACCTATGTACCCCTAAACCGAGGCCCCCCCACATCGCCGCCACTATAAAAAAAATATTAACCCCTAATCTGCCGACCAGACACCGCCGCCACCTACATTATAGCTATGAACCCCTAATCTGCTGCCCCTAACATCGCCGACCCCTATATTATATTTATTAACCCCTAATCTGCCCCCCAACGTCGCTGCTACCTTACCTACACTTATTAACCCCTAATCTGCTGACTGGACCTCACCGACACTATAATAAATGTATTAACCCCTAAACCGCCGCACTACCGCCTCGTAAACACTATAATAAATTGTATTAACCCCTAATCTGCCCTCCCTAACATCGCCCCCACCTACCTACAATTATTAACCCCTAATCTCCCGCCTGCACCGTCGCTGCTACTATAATAAAGTTATTAACCCCTAAACCTAACTCTAACCCTAACCCTAACACCCCCTAACATAAATATAATTTATATTAAACAAAATAATATTCCTAAAATTAACTAAATTAATCCTATTTAAAACTAAATACTTACCTATAAAATAAACCCTAATATAGCTACAATATAATTAATAATTACTTTGTAGCTATTTTAGGATTTATATTTATTTTACAGGCAACTTTGTGTTTATTTTAACTAGGTACAATAGCTATTAAATAGTTATTAACTATTTAATAGCTACCTAGTTAAAATAACTAAAAAATTACCTGTAAAATAAATCCTAACCTAAGTTACAATTACACCTAACACTACACTATCATTAAATTAATTAAATAAATTACCTACAATTACCTAAAATACAATTAAATAAACTATTCTATAATACAAACCCCCCCCCACTAAATTACAAAAATAAAAAAGAATTACAAGCAGTTTAAACTAATTACACCTAATCTAAGCCCCCTAATAAAATAAAAAAGCCCCCCAAAATAATAAATTCCCTACCCTATTCTAAAATACAAAAGTAATCAGCTCTTTTACCAGCCCTTAAAAGGGCTTTTTGCGGGGCCTTGTCCCAAAATAATCAGCTCTTTTGCATGAAAATAAAATACAATACCCCCAACATTACAACCCACCATTCACATACCCCTACTCTAACCCACCCAAACCCCCCTTAAAAAAAACTATTGCTAACCCCCTGAAGATCATCCAACCTTGAGTCGTCTTCACTCAGCCGAGCCGAATTCTTCATCCAAGGTGCACAGAGGAGGTCCATCATCCGGTAGAAGTCTTCATCCAAGCGGGGCAAGAAGAGGTCCTTCATCCGGTAGAAGTCTTCATCCAAGCGGGGCAAGAAGAGGTCCTTCATTCGGTAGAAGTTTTCATCCAGGCGGCGTCTTCAATCTTCATCCATCCGGAGCGGAGCCATCTTTAAAGGAGCCGACGCGGAGCCATCCTCTTCTACCGACGGACTAATGACGAATGAAGGTTCCTTTAAGGGACGTCATCCAAGATGACATCCCTTCAATTCCGATTGGCTGATAGAATTCTATCTATTCTGGATCAGCCAATTGGATTGAACTTCAATCTAATTGGCTGATTGCATCAGCCAATCAGATTTTTTCTACCTTAATTCCGATTGGCTGATAGAATTCTATCAGCCAATCGGAATTGAAGGGACGCCATCTTGGATGACGTCCCTTAAAGGAACCTTCATTCATCGTTAGTCCGTCGGTAGAAGAGGATGGCACCGCGTCGGCTCCTTTGAAGATGGCTCCGCTCCGGATGGATTAAAATTGAAGACGCCGCCTGGATGAAGGCTTCTACCGGATGAAGGACCTCTTCTTGCCCCGCTTGGATGAAGACTTCTACCGGATGATGGACCTCCTCTGCGCACCTTGGATGAAGAATTCAGCTCGGCTGAGTGAAGAGCTGATTACTTTTGTATTTTAGAATAGGGTAGGGAATTTTTTATTTTGGGGGGCTTTTTTATTTTATTAGGGGGCTTAGATTAGGTGTAATTAGTTTAAACTGCTTGTAATTCTTTTTTATTTTTTGTAATTTAGTGGGGGGGGGGGGTTGTATTATAGAATAGTTTATTTTATTGTATTTTAGGTAATTGTAGGTACTTTATTTAATTAATTTAATGACAGTGTAGTGTTAGGTTTAATTGTAACTTAGGTTAGGATTTATTTTACAGGTAATTTTGTAGTTATTTTAACTAAGTAGCTATTAAATAGTTAATAACTATTTAATAGCTATTGTACCTAGTTAAAATAAATACAAAGATGCCTGTAAAATAAATATAAATCCTAAAATAGCTACAATGTAATTATTATTTATATTGTAGCTATATTAAGGTTTATTTTATAGGTAAGTATTTAGTTTTAAATAGGAATAATTTTGTTAATTTTAGGAATATTATTTTGTTTAATATAAATTATATTTATGTTGGGGGGTGTTAGGGTTAGAGTTATGTTTAGGGGTTAATAACTTTATTATAGTAGCGGCGACGGTGTGGGCGGGAGATTAGGGGTTAAAAATTGTAGGTAGGTGGGGGTGATGTTAGGGAGGGCAGATTAGAGGTTAATACAATTTATTATAGTGTTTGCGAGGCGGGAGTGCGGCGGTTTAGGGGTTAATACATTTATTATAGTGGCGGCAAGGTCGGCAGATTAGGGGTTAATAAGTGTAGTTAGGTAGCGGCGACGTTGGGGGGGGCAGATTAGGGGTTAATAAATATAATATAGGGGTCGGCGGTGTTAGGGGCAGCAGATTAGGGGTTCATAGCTATAATGTTGGTTGCGGTGGTGTAAGGAGCGGCAGATTAGAGGTTAATAATATAATGCAGGTGACAGCGATAGTGGGGGCGGCATATTAGGGGTTATTAAGTGTAAGGTTAGGGGTGTTTAGACTCGGGGTTCATGTTAGGGTGTTAGGTGCAAACTTAGAGAGTGTTTCCCCATAGGAAACAATGGGGCTGCGTTAGGAGCTGAACGCTGCTTTTTTGCAGGTGTTAGGTTTTTTTTCAGATAAAATACCCCATTGTTTCCTATGGGGATATCGTGCATGAGCACGTTTTTCCAGCTTACCGCTACCGTAAGCAACGCTGGTATTGAGAGTTGAAGTGGAGCTAAGTTAGGCTCAACGCACCCTTTTTTGAGCCAAACGTAGCCCCTCAGACAACTCTAAATCCCAGCGTTGTTGGAAGGGTGCGTTGGGAAAAAAAGGTGCATTAGCTACGCGGCTTTTTACCGATAAAACTCTAAATCTAGGTGATTGAATGTTACCCTTACTTAGAAAATATGTATAATTATTTGAATTCAACAAATGTTTCCAAAATTCACTTTCATTTGATTTTTTTAGTAAATAAAGACATTACATTAAATCATTAGTAAAATAGATCCACATCCATAATTGAGTTTAGACCAAAGGGGGGCTTTGTTTTAAGATGGAAAATCCAAAACACTTCCCTTTGGTCCAAAAGTCTCTCTCTGTCACCACCCCTCCTATGTCTGGGGACATGATCAATTCCTTGTACTGTCAAAAGGGAATAATTGGAATTATGTTCCTCCCTAAAATGTTTAGCTATTGGTGTAGTGCTTTTTGGATTTCCAATATCTCGTAGGGCACGCTTAGTGCACCGTATGTACTGTTTCTTACAGCCTTGGCATGTAAGAAGGTAGATAACAAAATTGGTGTTACATGAAATACTGAAACATATGTCAAACTCCCTATTTGTTGTACTAGATACAAATCTGGGTCCCTGTTGTATGTGTGTACAGGTTTTACAAATATTTCCTTGACATTTGATGGAACCTATTTTTCTCCTGAGCCAGGATTGGTTTGTATGTGACAGTAACATGGAGGGAGCTAATAACGTTCCTAAAGTCTTTGCTTTACGTGCTGAAAAATTACAGCCATCCCGGAATATTTTGTTTAATTTTACATCACTTTTTAATATTGGTAGGCAATTGCGAATAATGCATACATTTTCTTATAGTCATTGCTATAGTTAGTTACAAAGTAGGGTTTGTTATTATTTCTCTTGGACTGTGTTTTACTAATGTGTTTTGTAATGAGTAAGTCATCTCTATTTAATTTGTCCACTCTACTCTTAGTTTCCTTTAGTAATCTAGTATCATAACCTCGCACTTCCAATCTGTGGCTAGTATTGGCTACATGTAATTGAAATGTATCTTCTCTGGTACAATATCTTTTGGTTCTGACCATTTGACCATAAGGTATAGAGTTGATTGTGTGCTTAGGGTGACAAGAAGAAGAGTGAAGATTAGAATAGTATTCCCTGCTAAACTCTTTCTGTAGAGTTCTATCTCCAAAGAATGTGTATCAATATGGGAAGTGAGTGTGACGTCCAAAAAATTGAGACTGTCCACACTTTCAGACATAGTGAATTTCAAATTTAGATTGTTGCTGTTGGCGCAGTCAAGGAACTGATGAACCAAATGACTGTCCCCATCCCACACCAAGAGCAAATCATCTATTTATCGACCGAAGTAGACAATGTTCTCACAGAAGGGATTAGTATCTCCAAAGACGTGGCACAGCTCCCAAAACCCCATATACAAATTAGCATATGATGGTGCAAATTTCGCACCCATGGCTATGCCACGCCTTTGGAGATAGTACTTGCCCTCAAACATAAAAAAATTGTGAGTGAGTAAATATTCAACAGCAGTGTACAAAAATTGAATAGTGAGAAAATCATAAGTGGTAATATTTGTAAGAAAAAACATCAAAGCTTGTAATCCCCCATCATGGGGGATGGATGTATAAAGTGATGTCACATCCATTGTGACTAATCTGTAGTTATCACACCAAGTTATATGTTCAACCTGTGCAATAAGTGCCGTAGTGTCTCGTAAATAGCTGTATAGATTAGTAACTATAGGCTGTAAGAATGTATCAACTAAATCCGATAGTCTCTCATTAAGTGAACCAATACCTGCCACAATCGGGCGACCTGGATGATTGATGGGGTCTTTATGAAGTTTGGGAAAGTAGTGGAATATCGGCATAGTTGGGTATTTAGGTAATAAATACTCCACCACTTTCTCAGAAATCACCCCGTCCAGTTTTGCCTTGTGAACTACCACAGCTAGTGATCTTCGAAATGTGTCAGTGGGGTCACATGTTAAGGGTTGGTATATGTCCGCATTTGCAAGTTGCCTATTGGCTTCAGCCACATAGTCACATTTGTTCAAAATTACGGTATTGCCACCCTTATCTGATTCCCTAATGACTAGGTTTGGATCATCTCTAAGGTCATTAATAGCTTTCCTTTCAAGTACAGTAAGATTATTATTTCTGAATCATTTAGTTGTAATGCTTTTGTTCTTTCTATCCAATTCAATAAGCTGAGTCTCAAGTGTTTGTCGAAAAACCTGAAGATTTAAACCCCTACTATGTATGGGATAGAAATAAGTTTTATCTTTAAATTTACCAAGATCAATTTCTTTTTCTGAGGGACCAAATCTTTGTTCAACATTACTTTCCCTCATAAGTTCCAGCATATCTGTCATGGCTGCTTGATCATTAAAATTTAAGTTAAAGTTATGTGTAGGCTCAGTAGATGTGGTGTTGTCATTATCCTCTTGTGTTACATTATGATCCTCTGACTCATCATTAAAGAAATGTTTTTTCAAGGTGAGGTCCCTTACGAATCTGTTGACGTCTAAGATAGTAGAAAACAAACCATAGTTACAACTGGGGGCAAAGCTTAAACCTTTTTGTAAAAGTGAAATTTCCTGATTATTGAGATTTCTACAGGATAGGTTAATAACATTATTTAAGGACAAGTTGTCCTGTAGGACACTTTTTTCCTTTGGGGATACCTGTTGTGATTTGCAGTTTTTCCCTCGTCCCCTACTACGTATTTTCTTTTTATTTTTATCTTTGTACTTGGTTTGCTGGGGCCCACCCCGTTTTTTGGCTGTGAAGATGTACTGGGGATTGGGGTATCTAATACGTATCATAATCATATTCAGTTTCACTAAATGTAACTTTTTTTGGATTGCTTGGGCCCTGAGTTCTTGTTAGCAATACCTTTTTTGTGTATGGCTCTGTTTTTATATGTTGCCCTGTAATCATTACTGCTAGTCTACTTATAAACCTTGTTTAATTCATAATCAAGCTTGTCCCTATGCATTTTATGTTGTTTAAATAACCACAATTCCTTTTTAAAGGACCTCATATTATCCTGGAATTGTTTATCATAATCTCTAAATTCTTGTTGGTGTTGATGTTTCTTTAATTCTCCCTGCAATTCCTGCATATGTTGAATAAGTTGCAATCTCTGTTTCTTTTTAAATTCAATCAACAAATCTATTAATGCTTTGGAACAAGCTGTAAGTACATCATTCCATTTAAATATAAAATCTTGGCAGGTAACCTGGAAAGAGGGAAATTTAGAAAGTCTTAAGCCCTGTGGGATTCTGGAATGTTGTTGATAAATCTGAAAGGTTTTAATGTCCAATTCTAGTCTAAAGTCCCTTTTTCTGAGGTTATCCATTTGTTGAAATAAGAAGAAAGAGGAACAGAGGTGCCAAGCATGGCCTAGTAACGTCAGGGCACCAACACACAGAACCGACAAGATAAAATATACGCACAAGTGAGGCGCACCCAAATTGGTGCTATTGTAGCGGACTGGAACTTAAGCAGTGGTCCAGCTCACTGATCGCCGCCAGCCGAGACCCCAAATCCAGATAATCCTTAAAAGGGCCTATTGGTTAAAGCCTGGAAGGACAAGAAAAAGGCACAAGCATAGCCCAGTAACATTTTAGCCAAGGAGATAGAGAACTTAAAGGTTGCACTTACAGGAGGCGAAGCACCACCGGGTGCAATATCAGCAATACTGGGACCTCTCAGCCGCCCAGTGGACTGTGGAATCCAACCAGCAGGAAAATGATATTCACAAATAAAAATTATGAGCAAAAGAGAAAAAATGCCCCCACGAGAGCAAAAATGGATAGTAGCAAGTGTATATTTAAAATACTTTATTAAAACAAGCAACGCGTTTCTCAGCCACCACAGGGCTGTTTCTTTAGGCTATAAAACAATGTTAAAAACACTTGCTATATAAAGGGGATGAGGAAAAAGGGCTTGGTTCTGATAGGGCAATTAATTAGCAATTTAAGTATTAGCACCTGTTTGACCATATTGATAATTAGTTGAAATAAGTCATCCAACACAGTCTCTATGTCATCCAGAATATCCTCCTTGTCAAAGGAGTCACAGTCTATTGTAATGACTTTTAGGACATAAATACCTTCCATTATTCAAAATAAATGACTGATCTTTTTGTACATTTTTGAAAAAAAGATATGTAGCAAGAGTGTATTTGTAATGACTGAAATACCCCCCAAAAAGTGGGAATTCAATGTAAAAATATGACCATATATCATAAAAGTATGACCATATATCATAGAAAATTAACAGCAAAAGAGTTAAGGGAAAATGAAGGTATCCAAACAATAACGGCTTAACTTGACACTTGTAACTCATGTAAGTCCCGTATCTGAAAACAGACCTAACGCAAAATCCTTTGCTGTATTGTAAAGTGAAAAAAAGATTTTGTATCTTACTGTATAGAAGATCAGCAGCTCCGTGATCCAAGACCTGGAAAACAATCCTCTATCTGTAGTATAAGTTATTGATAATAAGCAGTTCCTTACTCATTGCACAATTCTGGAGGGTAGAGATGTACTCGAGCTGGGCAGTGAATGTTGGGGATCAATTCCGTTGTGGTGTTGTTGCTCCGATGTGCTTTCAATCCTCTATGCCTGTATTGTCCCCTGATTGTGATGTCATCAGCCTCAGACTGTGCCTTCCAGCAGCGTCACGGGACCGGCAAGCCTGGAGACCATCGAGGAGCGCCCGAGACAATGATCCCTATCACTTATGCCCAACACAGATGTATTGCATGAAAAGAAGGGTAAGATATGTTACAGCTTTCCTGAATGTTTGTGCAAATCCCTGCGAGTATTCAGATATAATGTACTGCCGTATATTTTATTAAAACATTCAAGTGGGAACAATTAATAGCAGTCTTTGTGTATGTGGGTATTACTGAAGCAGCAAACTGTAAGCCAATCCACATCCCAGGAACAAAACAAACACAGTTGCGCTACATACCACAATGTTCCTCACTGGTCTTCAGTGGCCACAATGTAATCCTTTAAGCAGGGAAAGTTGCAAATGATCCATGTGCAAGAAAAAATACGAATATCATGGAGTAGGTCAAAACAATAAATACACTCTGCTAATCCTCATCTCCGGAACATAAAGTCCAGAAACCCAGCACACACTCATTAGACCAGCTCCCAGAGTGCCTGCCAAACGATAATACAAGCAATTCCAAAAAGGCAAGCACTCACTGGCGTTTTATATCAAGCAGAGTTTTACTGTGCAAAAAGCATATAATGTGAATGTTTTCAGGCCGTAGAAACTCTGCTTGATATAAAACGCCAGTGAGTGCTTGCCTTTTTGGAATTGCTTATATATATATATACAGCAAGAAAAAGTATGTGAACCCTTTGGAATGATATGGATTTCTGCACAAATTGGTCATAAAATGTGATCTGATCATCATCTAAGTCACAACAATAGACAATCACAGTCTGCTTAAACTAATAACACACAAAGAATGAAATGTTGCCATGTTTTTTATTGAACACACCATGTTAACATTCACAGTGCAGGTGGAAAAAGTATGTGAACCCCTAGACTAATGACATCTCCAAGAGCTAATTGGGGTGAGATGTCAGCCAACTGGAGTCCAATCAATAAGATAAGATTGGAGGTGTTGGTTACAGCTGCCCTGCCCTATAAAAAAACACACACAAGTTTTGGGTTTGCTTTTCACAAGAAGCATTGCCTAATGTGAATGATGCCTCACACAAAAGAGCTCTCAGAAGATCTACAATTAAGAATTGTTGACTTGCATAAAGCTGGAAAGGGTTATAAAAGTATCTCCAAAAGCCTTGCTGTTCATCATCAGTCCACGGTAAGACAAATTGTCTATAAATGGATAAAGTTCAGCACTGTTGCTACTCTCCCTAGAAGTGGCTGTCCTGTAAAGATGACTGTAAGAGCACAGCGCAGACTGCTCAATGAGGTGAAGAAGAATCCTATATTGTCAGCTAAAGACTTACAAAAGTCACTGGCAAATGCTAACATCCCTGTTAGCGAATCTACAATACGTAAAACACTAAACAAGAATGGATTTCATGGGAGGATACCACAGAGGAAGCCACTGCTGTCCAAACAAAACATTGCTGCACGTTTACAGTTTGCACAAGAGCACCTGATGTTCCACAGCAGTACTGGCAAAATATTCTGTGGACAGATGAAACCAAAGTTGAGTTGTTTGGAAGAAACACACAACACTATGTGTGGCGAAAAAGAGGCACAGCACACCAACATCAAAACCTCATCCCAACTGTGAAGTATGGTGGTGGGGGCATCATGGTTTGGGGCTTCTTTGCTGCGTCAGGGCCTGGACGGATTGCTATCATCGAAGGAAAAATGAATTCCCAAGTTTATCAAGACATTTTGCAGGAGAACTTAAGGCCATCTGTCTACCAGCTGAAGCTCAACAGAAGATGAGTGTTGCAACAGGACAATGACCCAAAGCATAGAAGTAAATCAACAACAGAATGGCTTAAACAGAAGAAAATACGCCTTCTGAAGTGGCCCAGTCAGAGTCCTGACCTAAACCCGATTGAGATGCTGTAGCATGACCTCAAGAAAGCGATTCACACCAGACATCCCAAGAATATTGCTGAACTGAAACAGTTCTGTAAAGAGGAATGGTCAAGAATTCCTCCTGACTGTTGTGCACGTCTGATCTGCAACTACAGGATAAGTTTGGTTGTAGTTATTGCTGCCAAAGGAGGTTCAACCTTTTATTAAATCCAAGGGTTCACATACCTTTTCCACCTGCACTGTGAATGTTTACATGGAGTGTTCAATAAAAACATGTCAACATTTCATTCTTTGTGTGTTATTAGTTTAAGCAGACTGTGATTGTCTATTGTTGTGACTTAGATGATGATCAGATCACATTTTATGACCAATTTGTGAAGAAATCCATATCATTCCAAAGGGTTCACATACTTTTTTTTACATAAATATATATATATATATATATATAATGTGTGCATTGGAACCCTTTGCCGTTAAGTAGCTAATAACATGAAAAAGCATATTTATTCATATTTATTAAAGTGTTATACTGCGTATTTATTGTAAATATTTCACATTTCAATGTTCTACACATTTTACTTGTAACTTGTCATATGAGCATTACTCATGTAAGTGTACACATGTGTATTTATGTGAATATACAGAATGTGTATATAAGTATGTAAATGTGCACATACATATATACACATAAAAATACATAAATAAACACATGTGTATATATATATATATATATATATATATATATATACACGCATACAGTGGGTATTGAAAAGAATTACCCCCTTGGAAAAAAAAATCACATTTTGTTGCTTTGCAGTCTGAAATAAAGACAGACACAGTTTTTGTTTATCCAGTTGTAATTACTCAGTGCAACTTATAACATCCAAGTGAAAGATATAACACCAACATGTCAGGCAAAAATAAAGACAATTCAAAAACAGAATCACTGAGTTGGAAAAAGGATCACCCTTCCTAAAATTACTTGTAAACTCAATCAGACCATCTCTGGATCAGGACATCACTCCAAACTGGATGAAATAGCCAGGATGAAACTGGTTAGAAAGGCTACCAAGAGGCCCACAACAACTCTGAAGCAGTTGCAGGAATTTATGACAAAGAGTGGTTATTGTGTGCATGTGACAACAATATCACAAATTCTCCACAAATGTGGCTTGTATGGAAGGGTTGCAAGAAAAAAACCTCTCCTCAAGAAAGGCCACATGCAGTAACGACTGAGCTTTGCCATAACACACCTAGGAGATTCTGAGGCCACATAGAAAAAGATGTTATGGTCAGATGAGACTAAAATTTAATTATTTGGCCTCAACACCAAACAATATGTCTGGAGGAAATCCAATATAGCTCACCGTCCAAATAACACCATACCTACAGTAAAGCAAGGAGGTGGTAATATCCTGTTATGGGGGTGTTTCTCTGCAGCAGGCACTGGAGCACTTGTCAGGATAGAAGGAATAATGGATGGGGTAAAATACCGTCAAATTATTGAGGAAAATCTGCTTCCCTCTGCCAGGAAGTTGTCAATGGGAAGAAGGTTTACCTTCCAACATGACAATGACTCAAAGCACACAGCAAAAATTACCACACGGTGGTTGAAGGAGAAAAAGGTGAATGTCCTTGCATGGCCTAGTCAGAGCCCAGACTTAAACCCCATTGAAAATCTGTGGCATGACTTGAAGACTGCAGTACACAATCGGTCACGATCAAATGTAAAAGAATGGGAGCAGTTCTGCAAAGAAGAGTGAGCAAATATTGCACAGTTTCGATGTTCAAAGTTAGTAGAGACATATCCTAACAAACTAAAGGCTGTAATTAAAGTAGACATGTGTAACGCTAACAACTTAGTTTTGTTTTGCTTCATTATCTACTGATTGCCCTGAAAAGGGCATTTTTATGGGCATTGCCCTTAAAAGGGCATTCAGCTCTTTTACTGCCCTTAAAAGGGCATTCAGCTCTTTTTCGGCCCATTAAAATAAAAAAAGTCCTACTCTAAAAAAAAAAAAAACCTAACACTAACCCCAAAATCGGTACTCGGTTGCTGAAGATCGGTGAACAATTTTCATCCCAGCGGCGAAGCATCTTCATCCAGGTAAGTTTTTATTTATTTTTAAATAGGTAGTTAGTTAATAATTATAACTTTAATTTAGGTCTATTTTAATTATGTTAAAGTTAGGCAGTGTTGGTTTAGGGGTTAATAGGTTTATTTAGTGTTTCAGTTAGTGTTGGTGATGTCGGGGAACTGCGGTTTAGGGGTTAATAGGTTTAAGTAGTGTCAGCAATGTTTGGAAACAGCGGTTTAGGGGTTAATAGGTTTAGTTAGGGTCTGCAATGTTGGGGAACAGCGGTTTAAGTGTTAATTGGTTTAGTTAATGTTGGGGAACTGCTGTTTAGAGGTTAATAGGTTTAGTTAGTGATTTAGTTGGTGTCGGCGAAGTCTGCGACCAGCGGTTTATTATTAAGGTCTATTGTGGACCGAAACGTTGTTTCTGTACATGGTGATGTCTCCACAATAAATCCACATGTTTGATGCATAAATAGGTGCTGTGGCTCTTTCTTGGATTAGCTAAGCTTTTTGTGCTAGTCACGTTGCGTTGGTATTAAAGTTTAAAAAAAACATATTTTGCGTTAGCGGTAACATGAATAGCGTGAAAAACCCAACTTAATAGTTCACGTACGCGTGCATGTATGCCCCTATAGAAATCAATGGAGAAAAACGTGAAAAAAAAACTAACAGCAGAGATCTCGCAAACACCATCGCATTTTTGCATTCCCCCTTAGAAGTCAATGAAGAAAAAAAATGTTTAAAAAAACACCCCTGCGCACAAACAACATAGCATAATCGCATTAACAAATGTAAAAGATTTACAGTAAATACATAGTTGAAATCTTTATTAAATTTGAATATTGCATAAATGTTTTATCATCTTTTCATCTACTTAATGGCAAAGGTCTCTAATGCATTTATATATAATGTCTATATCTGTTATATGACTGTAAATACATATATACACATATAAACACATTAATATATACAGTATGTACATATACAGCATATATATATATATATATATATATATATATATATATATCCCTCAGTTTACACCAGGCTTAGGTTCCAGAAGGAATGGTTGTAAATAGAAAACGTTGTAAATTGAAACCCAGTTTATAATGTAAGTCAATGGGAAGTGAGGGAGTTAGGTTCTAGGCCCCTCTCAAAATTGTCATAAGTAACACCTAATACATTATTTTTAAAGCTTTGAAATTAAGACGTTAAATGCTAAACAGCATTATAAACCTAATAAAATATTCACACAACACAGAATATATCTTAAAACTAAGTTTAATGAACAAAAACATTTGCTAAACAACATTATAAACCTAATAAAATAATCACACAACACAGACTGTATCAATAAACTAAGTTTAATGAACAAAAACATTTTTTTACTTGCATTTTTTACAACTGGGATAGAAGAAGAAAGGGAAGTTTCCCTCATGGCTGCTGTACATACATATACATCTTTAGCATTTTATATGTATGTGTCTCAATGTTAAAGCCATTTGCATGCCTTTTTTTTTTCTAACACCCGAGTCCTCCTATCTTGAGTCCTAACTTTTTTGTACAATATTTTTTTAAAATCATTTTTATTAGATAGTGTCAATATGAGTGTTACTGTACTTTTAATGAAATTTTGAAGTGTCATGTGCAACTTTTTTGTTTTGGAAAACAGTTAACCACAGCTCTGAGATCGCGGTAAAGATTGAAGCATGAAGGGTGCTTGTAATATCAGTGCAATGAAAAGGCTCACAAAAATATGATATCGCTTGCAAAAAATAGTTTGCACCTCACTTGTGATCTAGCCCTAAATGTTTGCTTTAGAAGATAAAGTATAAATTCAGGAACCCATTTCTGTATGATTTTAAAATTCTGTTTTATAGACTATATGGCCAAAAGTATGTGGACACCTGACCATCACACCTATATGAGCCTGTTAGGAATCTCATTCTAAAACATGGATATTAATTTTAAGTTGGCCCCCCTTTGCAGTTATAACAGCTGCAACTCTTCTAGGAGAGCTTTCTACAAGCCTTTGGAGTTGAAACTTGTGCTCAGTCAGCGAAAAGAGCATTTGCGAGGTTGGGCATTGATTGAAAATAAAGGTGTTTAATGGGGTTGAGGTCAGAGTTCTGTGCAGGCCACTCGAGTTCCTCCACAACATACTCATCAAACTATGTGTTCAAGGACCTCAAATTGTACACAGAGGCACAGTCATGCTGGAAGAGGAAATGACCTTCCACACACTGTTGGCACAAATTTGGAAGTACCCAACTGTCTAAAATGTCTTTGTATCCTGTATTGCTAAGATGACCTTCAAATGAATTAAGGGGCCGAGCCCAAACCCTGAAATACAGCCCCAGAGCAATATCACTTCTCTACCATTTTTACAGTAGGCATTTTGCATTCTTAATACGTAGAGAAAGAGAAGCTCTTTCTGTATGTATGGTACATTCTGGTAGGTAGTGTTCTCCTGGCATACACAACACTCATTTTGTTCCATCAGACTACCAGATAGGGAAGTTTGATTCATGGACAGTGGGAGAAGCGCGTCTCGGCGTTCTCATGTTGGAGGCTCTACAGTTTCACCGTGCCCCATATCCATGTGCCCGTTGGCTCACAAATGTTCTTGGTGAGCTGTTTGTTGGGCATCTGAGCTATTAGGATCCGAATAGCTCTTGGAGGAAGTCTTTACCTTGCCGAGTGGCGGAGTGGCACATGCCACATCGGGAGAGATGTTCTTGGAACCTGTTCAGAAAATAAGGATCAGATGAGAACCCCATTCTAAGAGAGCAAGAGTGGACACCGACCCTGCTCGGGAAATTAAGAGGAGAGAGCAGCCAAAGCAGCACATTACTCAGTGCTCCAGGAGGTCAGGTTAGCTCAGTAAGGCCCCGATTGAGACAGGTGGGCGGGATACCGGAGTGACCCAGAGCCAGCTAGCCAGCTTCTATGTTGCTGAAACCCAGAAAAGATCCAAGTTCCCCTGGAGTAAAGGTATGGTTATGCTCTTCTCCTGTCACAGGTGGTCCCCCTGGTTGACTAGCTGTCAATTACCAAAAGGACTAAAAGGCAAAAGTACAAATATTGGCTAACTCTTGTGAGAAATCTTTATTTTGGTCGTTTTGCCTTTCCTGACTTATCTTCTATATACTGTATCTCCCTTTGCCAAGAGCTGTTTGCATCTACAACAGAGACGCTATTCTGACCTATCAGCTATATACTGCATCTCCTTTTTTTCCTCAATTGATTGACAAAGGTTAAAGAGTGAGGATGATATATCCAGCTAAAATAAAAGTGGAGAATAACGGTAGCATCTGTACACTTAGCAACTGTAAAGAAGCTAGAGATTTTCTCACTAAAGAGAAAATATGAATTATCAATCTCAGGAATCATACATTAATCGCTATGCCATAATGCGTGAATTAAAACTGGTCATGTTTTATTTTTGTTGTTGTTTGGGTTTCAATTTGAAACATTTCTGGGATATATTTTTTTCTTCCTCCTCTCTCTCTTTCTCCCCCCTTTTCTCTTGGTACTACCCGCCCTGGCCCTCAGTTTTATTAGGCTAAAAAAACTTTGACTGTGCAAGGTACTATGACAGGATAACTTAAGATTTTATCATGGAATGTAGGCGGGATAACGTCTCCCATAAAGCGTAAACAGATTATATATCAGTTAGGTAAATATTCCCCCGACATTGTGTTCTTATAATAGACACATCTTAAAGATATAGAACTCCCTAAACTAAATTCACGTTGGGTAGGAAGAGTAATTGCAACCCCTTGTATGAGCTGTAAATGTGGTGTAGCAATCTTATTTAACAAGAACTTGGAATATCAAGTTATTGAAACCGAATGTGACTCTAATAGTAGGTTCATAATAATAAATATTTCCATCAGAGGTCTTGTATATATTCTATGTAACGTTTATGGTCCAAATAATTTTTCAATGCTCTTCTGGGATATAATTAAAAAGAAACTATATCCATATTGTAGCTCTAAACTGATATTGGGGGGTGATTTTAATATGGTACTTTGCCCTAGAATTGATAGAATGTTTCCTAAAAAAGGACAAGATAATAAAGCAACCAAATACTTTAAACATTTTTGTTTATCCCTTAAACTTTACGATATCTGGAGGACCAAATTTCCAGACACCTCCTCTTTTTCATGCGAGTCCAAATCTCATTCTACATTTTCTAGAATAGATTATATTCTAATATCAGAGCAGCTTCTTTTGTCTAACTTAAGACCCATGATCCACAACATCATTATTTGAGACCATGCAATAATTTCACTTGACATATATTCAGGTCAAAGAGAGAACACACAAAACTTTAGTTTTATATTTCCTAGGTATCTAACTAACAATAACAAATTCATTTACTGGTTAAAAATGCAATGGCAGGAATACTATCGAAATAATTCCTCCTATCTTAATAAAAGTGAAGTATTTTGGGAAGCCTTTAAGGCGGTACTTAGAGGTCAAATCAAATCATACATGTGTCACTATAAAAATAAATGTTTAAAGAAAGAAAAACAATTATCTAACCAAGTTAAAAACTCTTTTAACTGTAATAAACTTCACCCTACTCAGAATAATTGGTTACAGTACTCTCAGAGTAGAACTGAAAGAGATATATACTCTAAACAACAATGTTTAGAGGCAGAATCAAAACTTATGAATCGCTTCAAAGGTCACTATGGTTACTCTGCTAAGTACCTGGCACAACTTACTAAGATTAATAAGAGTAGAAACTTTATATCTGCTATTAAGGATGACTAAATGAGATATTCTGACAATAAAGATAGAGTGTTTTTTTCAAGTATTTTCAGAAATTATATGCTGTACAAGATACAGATACTAACAATAGAGACCAGTTTTGGTCTAACCTAAAAACACTGCAACTTTCTTTAGTAGATCTAGAAATTCTTAATGCCCCAATCTCCAAAGAAGAAATTTTGCTGACGATTAAAAATGCTAAATTGAATAAGGCGGCTGGTTCTGATGGGATCCCAATAGAACTTTATAAAATACTTTCTGAAGAGATTAGTGACTTCCTTCAGGTTCTCTTTAACAACTATTATATTACTACCGCAAATATTTCCAATCATTTCTCGGCAGCAAATATTACGGTAATTCCAAAAAAGGGGAAAGATCCTGAGCAGCCCGCCTCCTACAGACCAATATCTGTTCTGAATGCGGACTACAAAATACTTCTTTCTATTATTGCTAACACACTTAAGAGTATCTTACATAAAATAATCCACATAGATCAAACAGGTTTTATGAACGGTCATAATGTATCGTCTAATCTTTGAAAAGTTGAAATTTTATTGGATTATTTTTAGAATCAAAACCCAATCAAGAAAGAGAAGAATGAGAAATCATGTAAATATAGAGCCATTCTATCAGTAGACGCAGAGAAGGGTTTTGATTCAATATCTTGGGATCACTTGCTGTACTCGTTAGATCATTTTGGTATCAAAGGATACTGCTTCCAATTTATTTATAAGATCTATAAAAACCCTTACTCTTCACTTCTTATAAATGGTAATATATCTGAAAAAATATTTTTATGACATGGTACATGACAAGGATGTCCACTGTCCCCTTTGCTATTCAATATTTCAATTGAATCACTGGCCATATGGTTACGTCAAGAACTTGTTGGAATACAAGTGGGTACTATGGCTGTTAAAATTTCACTTTACGCAGATGATCTGCTCATTTTCTTAGAAGACTCATCTAATTCTATCCCGAGAAACCTACATATCCTAGCGTTTTTTAGCTCTTTTTCTGGATATAAGATTAATTTTCAAAAAAGTGAACTTTTATGGATTCAAAAATTTAAGGAGAGCTACACCGATCATCCATTTAAAAATTCAGACAATATCAAATATTTAGGTATCACACTTCATAAGAACCCGAAAATGTGGTATAAATTAAATTTTTCACCAGTGTTTGAAAAAGCTATGTTAGACTTTAAAAATTGGGCCGCATTCCTTCTATCCCTTTTAGCTCGTATCAATTTAATCAAAACAATTTTATTTCCACGTATACTTTATCTACTTCAAAATTTGCCTTTATTTATTGCTAATAAAAAGGTCTGTAAGTTTTACTCTGCATGTTCTCAATTTTTGTGGAAAGGACGTAGGGCACATATCTCAACAGCAAAACTTTCTAAAAAAAAACGAAAAGTGGATTCGCTCTCCCTGATACGAAATTATATAATCTCTCTTCTTTAGCTAAAATAGCCTTTGACTGGCTCACAGAATCAAATAACATTTCTTCAGTAGAGATGGAAAGTACCCTTATATCTCCCTTTTCCTTAAAAGCTATTTTGCACTGCACAGCTACAAAACTCCCTATAAATATATGTAACCTACTATTATTTAAACATATTATTATTGCTTGGCAAAAAATCTGTAATGTACTAGGTATAGATTATAGATTTTACCTATCCAAGGGAATCCAGAGTTTATACCTGGTATGCATTGTTCAGTATATCAGATCTGGGCACAACAATGACTTAAATATATCCATTAAAATATTTTCTTCTTCGGGACAAATTCTTCTTTTTAATAATTTAATTAATAGCTATGAACTCCCCAGACATAGTTTATTTGCGTATTTTCAAGTACGTCATTATATTAAATCTCAAGATTGGAGCTATGTTGATGGTTATCAGTGGTCTGAGATAAATGAGTGTATTAAAAAGTATGCTGCAGGCAAATTTACAATCTCTCTTTTATACAATATTATGTTAGCGAAACAAGGACAAATGATTTTTTACAAATTGGTCACCTTTTGGTTACAGTATTTTCCTGGTGCTGAGTCTCCCTACATTAATTACAGTTTTGCTGTATTAGAAAAACTAAATATACCAGTTAGTTGGAAAGAATCACATACTAAGTTATTACAGAACACTTATCTAACCCCTTTTAGATTATCTAAATTTTTCTTAGCCACCAAACAATATTGCCCTAAAAGTCATTTGGAAAACTCAGATATCTTACATATGTTTTTTTCCTGTCCAAAAATAATTCAATTCTGGGGCAAAATTAATCATTGGTATGAAAAGTCCCTTCAAGATAGTTTTAAAATTCAAGCCAATCATGTTATAATATTATATAATATATATAATATTATAGTATTCAATAGTATTAGATTATTGAATACTATAATCTTGGTGAACAGACTTTTGATCCTGAAAAACTGGAAGAACTCGCTTCCTTTGAGATTTTCTGATTTTTGTGAGTTGCTTCTTCAGCAAATAGTTTTTGAATCATATAATACCTTATTTTATTTTAAGGACAGGGCTGAAGAATTCTTCAAAACCTGGAGCCCGCTAATTATTCTATATCCTCATAAAATACAGGAACAAATATTGGCCCCTCTGGGTAACTCAGAAGAATATCGTAAGTTTTTGGGGAAAAATGTATAAGAAATCACAGTTTTGGGTCTTATAAGGATTATGTTTGGCTCCCTACAACTACTAAGATCAGGAATAATGGACTGGGAACAGAGAGAGGGTTGTGTTTTGTATTTTATATTGTTGTTGTTGTTTTTTTCTTCCTTTTTAGTTATTTATTGATTTAGTATAAAAAGCTCCAACAAGTATGTTGTTGGTTTTTATTTTTTATTTTTTTCACCTCAGGTCTACTATGATGTTTGTTATTAACTCATGATGTTGATTACATGTCTATGTTCTTTTCTTCAATTAAATATTGTTTTAGTATATTATTCACCCTGTGAGGTGCAATGGTAAATCAAATGTGCTTAATTTACTTTTCTGTACTTGGTTGGATAATAAATAAATTCTTTAAAAAAAAAAAAAGGAAGTTTGATTCATCACTACAAAGAACACATTTGCACTGCTCCAGAGTCCAGTGGCATAAGCTTTACCTCATTCCACAGCACACAAAAAAACGGCCACTTTGAACACATATGATGTCACACGCCGTTTCCCCCCCTGTACATGACAAAACATCCTAGGGGCTTACTAGGCTTTATAGCCTTTTCAGGATAACTAGTTTTACTAATATGCATATGAATAATTAGATAGTGTATGTATGAGTGTAATACTTTATTTTAACTTATTTATGTTGTGTTTGCTGCAACTTTTTATGTAGACCTAGTCCGCTGCCTCGGAATTACACTTGACTCAAATCTATCCTTCACCCCCCATATCCAATCACTTTCTACATCCTGCTGCAACCATCTACGCAACATCTCCAAGATTCAACCTTTTCTGTGCGCTAACACCACAAAGCAAATAATCCACTCCCTTGTTATTTCCCGACTTGACTACTGCAATAACCTACTTACTGGCCTTCCTCTTTTCCACCTCTCCCCTCTTCAATCCATTCTAAATGCCTCTGCCAGGCTGATCCACCTTTCCCGTCGCTCTGTATCTGCTGCACCTCTCTGCGAGTCCCTTCATTGGCTCCCCATACACAGCAGAATTAAATTCAAAATTCTCACCCTTGCATACAAAGCGCTCACCAACTCCGCTCCCCTCTACCTATCCTCTCTAATCAACAAGTATACTCCAGCCCGCCCACTAAGATACAACAATGACCTGCTCCTTGCTTCTACGACTATCACCTCCTCTCATGCTAGACTGCAGGACTTCTGTCGTACAGCACCTACCCTCTGGAACACTCTCCCTCATGCTGTCAGGCTTTGCCCTAATCTTTCTTCCTTTAAATGTTGTCTGAAGAGTTTTCTTTTCAGAGAAGCCTACCACCCAACTCAATAATATTCCTTTTACCTAACAACATTTCCCTCCTCTAACTCTGCATTAACATCTTTCTCAATCTTGCAGTCCTGACCTCCTGTTTCTCAACCTCCTGCCCTTCTAGATTGTAAGTTCCCACGGGAATAGGGCCCTTGATTCCTCCTGTATGTGTTTGTAAATTCTGTCCTGTCTCTTAGTCTTAGAAGTTTTATACTATTGTTTTTTTTAAATGATCTGTATCCATGGACAGCGCTGCGGAATATGATGGCGCTTCATAAATAAAGTATAATAATAATAGCCCTAACCCCTTTACGAGAAGTCTTCAGTCACACTAACCCTACAAGCACTAATTTAGTTTGCACTTGTGTGGTCGCATTTACTTTCAACTTGTAATATGAGTGCAAGTTAATGCTGGAGTGATATTGCAATATCGCACCCACGCTAACAATTGCACACCACTTATATTCTAGTCTATAGTGTAAATATGCAGGAGAAAATATCAACAACCAAATTTCCATTTTAAAAAAGTAAGTTTTTTGTTCACTGCTTTTTTTAAGCAATTTTTTGACATTGCATTTGTTTACTGTTTACACGGCATGATGTCATAATTAGTTTTAAATAGGAAAAACACAATATATAGGTATATATCTTAATATATTACTGCTTCTAAACACAGGGTTGAAACATGTTTACTGTATTAAGACTTTTGATTTTTGCAGCTGTCCTAGACTGTGTTAAAGGGACATGAAACCCACCATTTCTTTCATGATTCAGATAGATTATACATTTTTAAACAACTTTGCATTTTACTTCTATTATTAATTTTGATTTATTCTCTTGGAATCTTTTATTAAAGAAGCAGCAATGAACTATGGGGGGCTAGCTAAACACATTCGGCTAGATTTGGAGTTTTGTCGGTAACGACCCGAAAAACTAACGCCAGCTTTTTTCTGGCCGCACCATAAAAATAACTCTGGTATTGAGAGTCCACATAAAGGCTGCGTTAGGCTCCAAAAAAGGAGCGTAGAGCATTTTTAACGCAGCTTCAACTCTCGATACCAGAGTTGCTTACGCAAGCGGCCAGCCTCAAAAACGTGCTCATGCACGATTCCCCCATAGGAAACAATGGGGCTGTTTGAGCTGAAAAAAAACCAAACACCTGCAAAAAAGCCGCGTTCAGCTCCTAACGCAGCCCCATTGTTTGCTATGCGGTAACCCTTCCTACGTCTGCACTTAACACTCTAACATGTACCCCGAGTCTAAACACCCCTAACCTTACACTTATTAACCCCTAATCTGCCGCCCCCGCTATCGCTGACCCCTGGATATTATTATTAACCCATAATCTGCCGCTCCGTAAACCGCCGCTACTTACATTATTCCTATGTACCCCTAATCTGCTGCCCTAACATCGCCGACCCCTATATTATATTTATTAACCCCTAATCTGCCCCCCACAACGTCGCCTCCACCTGCCTACACTTATTAACCCCTAATCTGCCGACCGGACCTGAGCGCTACTATAATAAAGTTTTTTTTTTTTTTTTTGCAATATAATTTTTCTTTAATTTCCCTTTTAAGGGGACATTCTAGAATTAATATAAATGCATAATTTTGTTATAGTATTTTAACTTTGAACAAATGATCTTGTTATGTGTTTGCTAAGGGGTTAAGCTTAAAAGATGCAGTTAGAGGGCCTAGTGTTGAAAGTATTGTCAGATCCAAGAGAAATCCTCATTTCACTATCGGCAGTCTCGCAATCCGTCGACCAGACGAAATGTTATAAAAAGTGGCCTAAACCTTGATGTCCAGGCGGGTGGCGATGTACCTTCATCTGTCAACATCGCCAGTGAGTGCGGATCTCAGTAATGTGGAGGGGCGTGTTTTCAAAGCATTCTTAAATAATAAAATTAGTCTAGTAATACTTTAGAGTTGCTAAAGATTACAGAATAGCACCAATGCTTCTAAATATGTTATTTATAAAATAATCACCTGGTGAATTAAAGGGACAGTCTAGTTGGAAATGATTATTGTTTAAAAAAATAGATAATCCCTTTATTAGCCATTCCCAAGTTTTGCACAACCAACACGGTTATATCAACATACTTTTTACGTCCGTGTTTACCCTGTATCTAAGCCTCTGCAGACTGACCCTTATCTCAGTGCTTTTCACAAACTTGCATTTTAGCCAAATAGTGATGGTTCATGCACAACTCCACGGGAGTGACAACAGTGTTATCTATATATCACACATGAACTAGCATTGTCTGCCTGTGAAAAGCCAATAAAATAAGAACAGGAACCTAGAAACAGGATGAAGTTTAGAGGTTATCAAGTATACTAATATAACAATGCTGGCCGTACAAAGCTGGGTGTTATTTATCTTTTTAAACAATAAAAAAGCATCTAATCTGAATCTATTTATTATGACACTTAGTGCTGATTCATGAACAATCTAACATTTATAGCTGTAATTAAAAACTAACAGAACTATTTATTTTTTTTACCCAGAATTTAGAGGTTGGTGTTCCTAGGTGGGGATAACCATTGTAGGATATGTTGGGATGGGGGGGGGTATAGATAGGGAGGTGTAGGGCCTGGATGGGTTTTTTTATGGTCATTGTTTAGCAGCTAGAGGACACCTAGACATAGCTCCCAAACTTTTTCCTGAAGACTTTGCACCTTCTTATCTTAGTGACAAACTGCCATACAGTAATCTGTAATCATTAACTAGTAAAATGAACAAACATGTTCCTGTTACTAGTATGTTCCTTTATCATAGTTTTTCTTTGCATTCAGATTATTTCTATTCTCATTTTTTTGATCAACCAATGCCTGGATTACTAAAAAAAAAAAAAAAAAAAAAGATTATAGCCTCCTTGAACTTAAAAGTGTACGTGGAACAAGCAAACTGCAGGAAGTAACGTGGAATAAAAAGGACAAGGAAGTGAAATTCTTCATAGCACAGCCCTTATACTGCTGAGATTTTCACAGAAATGTTCTGTAAACATTACACTATTTATGCTTTTTTTTTTTTTTTTTTTTTTTTTTTTTATTGAGGTTATTAACAAGTACAATTATGTAATCATGTACATCAGATATTGGAAGTAATATAATAAAACTTGGTTTCAGAAGCATAGCGTAATCACCATTCGGTATACATCATAAATATAACAATATACCCATATTAAAGCATCCAATTATACAAATATACAACAACCTCAGGTTTTCTATTTAAGGGGAGTCCCCTTGAAATATGATACAAAGTCACACACAATGGCTTCCCTCTGTGGACAACGGAGGCCTCTCTTGGACCTCATGAAAAGAATTTGAGACATAACAGGGAATTTTAGGGGAAACGAGAAAAAGAAAATAACAAAATGGGTCACTTTTGGACCCGAAATATACACAACTGATTTGAGATAATAAAATCATAGTAGAAAACGTAGCAAAGGACTGTGAACAATGACCATAGTAATTATTGATGCTACATCATTTTATAGTATATTATAGGGAACCATCTTATGAACCTTAATGAAAAGTCTAGTTGTGATGTGTTACACAGTATAGATGTAATACTAGGATCATTAGTGTTGTGCTAAATAGGGCAGGAGAAAAAGTCTACCCAGGGAGTAGGGATATATATGCAAATTAAGAGACATGTGCCTGTCACGTCTCTGGATCACTATATCATGGAAGTATTATGCTAGTACAAAAATCTGCATACTTATTATTCTATAGGTATGATTCTACAGACCACTTCCTATGGTGACTTAATTTAAGGTCTGAGGGCCTGCCACCTCGGCCGCAGGTAGCTTATTGCCCCCTAGCCATAGTTATTAAGATAAGCCATTGTGGTCTGATTTACCAAAATATAGTGGGTCTTGTGGTGTACTCCAGTGACCAGTAAGAGCATATATTCAGTGTGAATTGAACAGTACCCGATGCAAATTGTATGTAACATACAATACCCTCTATTAGTGCAACTATGTTCTATAGTCCTATATTAACTTTGTCATGGATCAACTCTATATCACATTCACATAACTAAAACACCGCATTTCTGATCTAAAGTGAAATGAAACACCATAAATGAGTCACATGGAACTGCATAAGCACTCTAGATGCCCCACACTCCCCTGGGATCCATTTAAAACATATTTATAGGGAAAGCATACATATACCCCCTAAAAACCACACATCTAGTGACATCAACATTTTATCCCTATAGATAGCCCCAGACATAATATAGGCAGGAACTAAATTGTCTATGTAACCTAAACAGTAAGTCCCGTGTGCATAACATTGTATGTAAATAAAATATGAGCTAGTTCATGAGGCCCCGCTAGATTAAACTGGTTCGATTTGCCAAGTGACTGCGACAATAATCATGTTGCCCCCGGCCCCTCATAAGCAAAGATCGGAAGTACAAATAAGTTTGACATATCTAAAAGTACATCAATCAGTTAGTGAACGTAGCATGGGTCATTACAAGACCTCTTATCCGATACCTGTGTCCCTCGTTGCTACTGCATGCTTAAAAGTTGAGAGGAACCCACCGGGGTCCCAATTTGCCAGTTGTGGGACCGTGTAGTTAAAGTTGGAAACGGGCAGTATTTGTAAAGAGGCACTCACTATTTGCCCCATTAGATCTCCGTGCCAATGACTGCAGTCCCCAACCAAAGCCTTCATATGCTCAGGTTTTCCATCTTCTTGAGGCACTACAGATGTTGATCGACTCGAGCCCACTACGTGTATGCAATCACCCGGGCAATCAGCTTGGCCTGTCCCAGTTTTTAGCCAGGTGTCTGACCTGTCTGTAGCTGTGGTTCCGGTGTCTTCCAGGGGGGCTCTCCTCACACCGAGTATACCCCTAGTCGCTGAACTCTTCCCGGGCCTCTTTAGAACCTGGGTATTTCTGAGATCCGGCTCACCTGTCTCGTCCCAGGACTCTGCAAACTGAACACCCCAGTGCTCAGAAACCTGCCGAGAGTTCTCATATATAGAGCTAGAGGTCTCTGTATACTCAGTTGAGTAACGGACTGTACTGCTGATCGCTTCTGCCATTAAAGGAATGTTAAGCATCTTGGTTTCGCCTGAGGGCTTTGCTGCGGGCTGTGGAGTGGAAAATATTTTGTGCAGGTCTGCCATTAAACCTCGGTAGGAGTCCTCAAGTACTCGAACAATCTGAGTTTCCCATTTGTCTATAGCCTCCATCTTAACTATCATTTACAGATGTAGCCACATCAAAAAGCTTTAGAAATAAAGTTTATTTATCGAGTTAGACAGTTCCCTTCTGTAGAGCAAGCAGCCTGCTCGCGGCTGTAATACCCAGCGGTTAAGCTGGGGGGGTGCTGAGAACCACGTTCTGTCCGCCGCCAAGGGCCTCAGCGGTCCAGTTCAAGAGCCTGAAATCATATAAACACCAATGTAGATATTATTTGAGTCTCCCAGTCTCATAGTATGTATAGGTAATAGTTTAGTATCCAGATGACTTGGTGTTGCAAAGATAATCGGCGGATTGTCTTCATCAAGTCAGGAGCTCCTGAAATTGCGACCTTCCATGGCCGCCGCCTAGACACGCCCCCTATAATAAAGTTTTTAACCCCTAATCCGCCTCACTAACCCTATTATAAATAGTATTAACCCCTAATCTGCCCTCCCTAACATCGCCGACACCTAACTTCAAACATTAACCCCTAATATGCCGACTGGAGCTCACCGCTATTCTAATAAATGTATTAATCCCTAAAGCTAAGTCTAACCCTAACACTAACACCCCCCTAAATTAAATATAATTTAAATCTAACGAAATTAATTAACTCTTACTAAATACATTATTCATATTTAAAGCTAAATACTTACCTTTAAAATAAATCCTAATATAGCTACAATATAAATTATAATTATATTATAGCTATTTTAGGATTTATATTTATTTTACAGGTAACTTTGTATTTATTTTAACCAGGTACAATAGCTATTAAATAGTTAAGAACTATTTAATAGCTAAAATAGTTAAAATAATTACAAATTTACCTGTAAAAGAAATCCTAACCTAAGTTACAATTAAACCTAACACTAGACTATCAATAAATTAATTAAATAAACTACCTACAATTATCTACAATTAACCTAACACTACACTATCAATAAATTAATTAAATACAATTGCTACAAATAAATACAATTAAATAAACTAGCTAAAGTACAAAAAATAAAAAAGAACTAAGTTACAAAAAATAAAAAAATATTTACAAACATAAGAAAAATATTACAACAATTTTAAACTAATTACACCTACTCTAAGCCCCCTAATAAAATAACAAAGCCCCCAAAATAAAAAAATGCCCTACCCTATTCTAAATTACTAAAGTTCAAAGCTCTTTTACCTTACCAGCCCTGAACAGGGCCCTTTGCGGGGCATGCCCCAAGAAATACAGCTCTTTTGCCTGTAAAAAAAAACATATAATACCCAAGCCCCCCAACATTACAACCCACCACCCACATACCCCTAATCTAACCCAAACCCCCCTTAAATAAACCTAACACTAAGCCCCTGAAGATCATCCTACCTTGTCTTCACCTCACCGGGTATCACACCGATCCGTCCAGAAGAGCTCCTCCGATGTCCTGATCCAAGCCCAAGCGGGGGGCTGAAGAGGTCCATGATCCGGCTGAAGTCTTCATCCAAGCGGGGCAGAAGAGGTCTTCCATCCGATTGAAGTCTTCATCCAAGCGGCATCCATCCGGAGCGAAGCGGCAGCATCCTGAAGACCTCCACCGCGGAACATCCATCCTGGCCGACGACTGAACGACGAATGACGGTTCCTTTAAATGACGTCATCCAAGATGGCGTCCCTCGAATTCCGATTGGCTGATAGGATTCTATCAGCCAATCGGAATTAAGGTAGGAATATTCTGATTGGCTGATGGAATCAGCCAATCAGAATCAAGTTCAATCCGATTGGCTGATCCAATCAGCCAATTAGATTGAGCTTGCATTCTATTGGCTGATCGGAACAGCCAATAGAATGCGAGCTCAATCTGATTGGCTGATCGGATCAGCCAATCGGATTGAACTTGATTCTGATTGGCTGATTCCATCAGCCAATCAGAATATTCCTACCTTAATTCCGATTGGCTGATAGAATCCTATCAGCCAATCGGAATTTGAGGGATGCCATCTTGGATGACGTCATTTAAAGGAACCGTCATTCGTCGTTCAGTCGTCGGCCAGGATGGATGTTCCGCGGTGGAGGTCTTCAGGATGCTGCCGCTTCGCTCCGGATGGATGCCGCTTGGATGAAGACTTCAATCGGATGGAAGACCTCTTCTGCCCTGCTTGGATGAAGACTTCAGCCGGATCATGGACCTCTTCAGCCCCCCGCTTGGGCTTGGATCAGGACATCGGAGGAGCTCTTCTGGACGGATCGGTGTGATACCCGGTGAGGTGAAGACAAGGTAGGATGATCTTCAGGGGCTTAGTGTTAGGTTTATTTAAGGGGGGTTTGGGTTAGATTAGGGGTATGTGGGTGGTGGGTTGTAATGTTGGGGGGCTTGGGTATTGTATGTTTTTTTTACAGGCAAAAGAGCTGTATTTCTTGGGGCATGCCCTGCAAAGGGCCCTGTTCAGGGCTGGTAAGGTAAAAGAGCTTTGAACTTTAGTAATTTAGAATAGGGTAGGGCATTTTTTTTATTTTGGGGGGCTTTGTTATTTTATTAGGGGGCTTAGAGTAGGTGTAATTAGTTTAAAATTGTTGTAATATTTTTCTTATGTTTGTAAATATTTTTTTATTTTTTGTAACTTAGTTCTTTTTTATTTTTTGTACTTTAGCTAGTTTATTTAATTGTATTTATTTGTAGCAATTGTATTTAATTAATTTATTGATAGTGTAGTGTTAGGTTAATTGTAGATAATTGTAGGTAGTTTATTTAATTAATTTATTGATAGTCTAGTGTTAGGTTTAATTGTAACTTAGGTTAGGATTTCTTTTACAGGTAAATTTGTAATTATTTTAACTATTTTAGCTATTAAATAGTTCTTAACTATTTAATAGCTATTGTACCTGGTTAAAATAAATACAAAGTTACCTGTAAAATAAATATAAATCCTAAAATAGCTATAATATAATTATAATTTATATTGTAGCTATATTAGGATTTATTTTACAGGTAAGTATTTAGCTTTAAATAGGAATAATTTATTTAATAAGAGTTAATTAATTTCGTTAGATTTAAATTATATTTAATTTAGGGGGGTGTTAGTGTTAGGGTTAGACTTAGCTTTAGGGGTTAATACATTTATTAGAATAGCGGCGAGATTCGGTCGGCAGATTAGGGGTTAATAATTGAAGTTAGGTGTTGGCGATGTTAGGGAGGGCAGATTAGGGGTTAATACTATTTATTATAGGGTTAGTGAGGCAGATTAGGGGTTAATAACTTTATTATAGTAGCGCTCAGGTCCGGTCGGCAGATTAGGGGTTAATAAGTGTAGGCAGGTGGAGGCGACGTTGAGGGGGGCAGATTGGGGTTAATAAATATAATATAGGGGTCGGCGGTGTTAGGGGCAGCAGATTAGGGGTACATAAGGATAACGTAGGTGGCGGCGCTTTGCGGTCGGCAGATTAGGGGTTAATAAGTGTAGGCAGGTGGAGGCGACGTTGTGGGGGGCAGGTTAGGGGTTAATAAATATAATACAGGGGTCAGCGGTGTTAGGGGCAGCAGATTAGGGGTACATAAGTATAACGTAGGTGGCGGTCGGCAGATTAGGGGTTAAAAAAATGTATTCGAGTGTCGGCAATGTGGGGGGACCTCGGTTTAGGGGTTCATAGGTAGTTTATGGGTGTTAGTGTACTTTAGAGTACAGTAGTTAAGAGCTTTATAAACCGGTGTTAGCCCAGAAAGCTCTTAACTACTGACTTTTTTCCTGCGGCTGGAGTTTTGTCGTTAGATGTCTAATGCTCACTTCAGAAACGACTCTAAATAACGGAGTTAGAAAGATCCCATTGAAAAGATAGGATACGCAATTGACGTAAGGGGATCTGCTGTATGGAAAAGTCGCGGCTGAAAAGTGAGCGTTAGACCCTATTTTGAGTGACTCCAAATACCGGCGGTAGCATAAAATCAGCGTTAGGAGCCTCTAACGCTGGTTTTCACGGCTAACGCCAAACTCCAAATCTAGGTCATTGTAAGCCAATGAAAATGGGCATACACATTCAGCAACCAATTAGCAGCTAGCTTCAAGCTCCTGAGCCTATCTGTATATGCTTTTCAGCAAAGAATACCAAGACAATTAAGCAAATTTAGGCCTAGATTTAGAGTTTGGCGGTAGCCGTGAAAACCAGCGTTAGAGGCTCCTAACGCTGGTTTTAGGCTACCTCCGGTATTTGGAGTCACTCAAAAAAGGATCAGAACAGCCAATAAAATGATAGCTCAATCTGATTGGCTGATTGGATCAGCCAATCGGATTCAACTTGATTCTGATTGGCTGATTCCATCAGCCAATCAGAATATTCCTACCTTAATTCCGATTGGCTGATAGAATCCTATCAGCCAATCGGAATTTGAGGGACGCCATCTTGGATGACGTCCCTTAAAGGAACCGTCATTCTTCAGTTGGACGTCGCCGGATGAAGATGGGTCCGCGGTGGAGGTCTTCAGGATGGAGCCGGTCCTCATCGGATGAAGATAGAAGATGCCGCTTGGAAGATGATGGTTGCCGGTCCGGATCTACTCTTCTTCCCGGATAGGATGAAGACTTTGGAGCCTCTTCTGGACTTCTTCAGTGGATGTCTAGCCCCCGCTTGGGTTGGATGAAGATATCGGAGCCAGGACGGATCGGTGTGATACCCGGTGAGGTGAAGACAAGGTAGGATGATCTTCAGGGGCTGTCATGAACCAAGCCTCCAGACGAAAAAGAAAAAGAAAAGGTCTGGGAGGCATTCTGCTAAGAAGGGCTGTGTGGGGATTTGAACCTGTGACTCTGTGGTTGCTATTTCTGTTTGCTTACATGTTGAGCCACAGCCAGTTCTAGCAATAGCATGGATCTTAAAAGATCTGATAAATAACTATTTGCCTTACTTGTTATTACACCTGTGCAACACACAGGTGTTCTCAATTCTGGAATTAATCAGAACCAACCCTGTGCAAAACCTCCCTATTTAAGGATGGCTTTTAGTCTGCATTTTTGTCTTCACATTGGATCTGTTTTGTCAAGTCAGAACCTGTTTCCTGTACTTCTTTGGAGAAAGATTTCCTTTGCACCTGTTTACAAGGTATTACGAGGAGAAAGCCTTTACCTTTAAACCTGTTACCAATCTTCAAGTTTGTTTCCTGCTTTATGCAAATTCCTGCACTCAGCTATTGCCAGGAGAAAGACTTCACCTTTGCACCTGTTTACAAGGTATTACCAGGAGAAAGCCTTTACCTTTAAACCTGTTACCAATCTACAAGTTTGTTTCCTGCTTTATGCAATTCCTGCACTTGGCCATTGCCAGGAGAAAGATTTCCTTTGCACCTGTTTTCAAGGTATTACCAGGAGAAAGCCTTTACCTTTAAACCTGTTACCAATCTTCAAGTTTGTTTCCTGCTTTATGCAAATTCCTGCACTCAGCTATTGCCAGGAGAAAGACTTCACCTTTGCACCTGTTTACAAGGTATTACCAGGACAAAGCCTTTACCTTTAAACCTGTTACCAGTTTGCAAGTTTGTATCCTGCCTTGTGCAAATCCTGCACTCAGCAATTAGTAGGAGAAAGACTTTCCTTTTTGAATCTGCATCTCTGCTTTCTTTGTTTGTTTATTTTCACTCCTGCTGTATGTGGTCTTAACATACCTGAGTAGCATATTTAAATATTCTGCAAGTATTTGCTTAAACAAAGTATTCTGTTGTTTAAATAAATGTGTTTTCATTTTCAATCAGTATGGCTTCTACTAATCTTCCTTTAAAGTAACTGTTCCAGACAATGAGGCTCTCACATGATATCCTGAGACAGAACATGACAGAATGTGAAGACCCTAAAAGAGAGCCCTCTGGGATTATTGCTGTATTGGAATCAGTGTTAAAGTTTATTAAGGACATACTGATTAACTTCATGGAGCTGGTGGAAATGTTATCTCTCCCAACCAAAACCTTGTCTGAAGTTACCTCCCAAACAAGGAAAGGTTTTAAAGAACCCTTAACAGAAGAGGAAAAGACTCGGCGAAGACAGCTTAACCTTTGTTTCTATTGTGGGGGAACTGGTCACCGCATCACAGGGTGTCCAGTAAGACCCCCTAGAGGATCAAGTCGAGATACAACCAAGTTTAAAATGGACTCTGATGTTAAGGGAACAAATTATTCTTCCACTAGCAAACTTAAAGATACCCCTGGAGAGGATCCAGCTACTGAGAATACATCTATTCTACAAGCAACCGTTTCTAACACGCTTCAAGAAATGGTACCTGATTTGAAACAGATGGTTGTTGGCAGTACAACTTCAACAACATCCACTACCCATGCCACTGCCTCTGTTTCTGCATCTACCACATTGGGGAACTCTGCAAAAACACCTCCTGGAAATCCTGCACATTACCTTGTTTCTGCCTTGGTTGGAGATCCATCTAACAAAAGTCACTCATCAGACATAAAAGTGACAAATCTTCCAGCTGAATCAGACCCTGACAAATCTAAAGTTCCACACCTCCCTGCACCACCTTCACCCAGCTACTCATTGACTGAGAAAGAATTGAATGAGATGGTTGAATTGGATATAAATGACACAGAAAATGAATTCCTGGACTCTGAAGGAGAGGTCATACCTTACCCGGAGGTACTCTACCCATCAGGCAGATATGACCCAGATAACAAATTCCTTGACTCTGAAGGAGAGGTCTTTTCCTACCCGGAGGTACCCTGCCCATCAGCCAGTCCATTACAAGCTGCTGGGTATAATCAGGAACCTCTAAATCAAAACTGTCTTGGTTTTTCAGCTCTTGTTATGCCTACAAGGATATCTTCTAAGGGTCCCCAATCTCAGGCAGCTGTTCCAAGCAAAGAATCCATTCCATCTGATTGTATTAGGGCTTCAAATGGAACACTTGTTCGTAAATCCCACCTTCAGATGTTTGAACAGGCTTTGAGCGCCCAGAGTGCGCTCTTTGGAGGGGGCATCTGTCATGAACCAAGCCTCCAGACGAAAAAGAAAAAGAAAAGGTCTGGGAGGCATTCTGCTAAGAAGGGCTGTGTGGGGATTTGAACCTGTGACTCTGTGGTTGCTATTTCTGTTTGCTTACATGTTGAGCCACAGCCAGTTCTAGCAATAGCATGGATCTTAAAAGATCTGATAAATAACTATTTGCCTTACTTGTTATTACACCTGTGCAACACACAGGTGTTCTCAATTCTGGAATTAATCAGAACCAACCCTGTGCAAAACCTCCCTATTTAAGGATGGCTTTTAGTCTGCATTTTTGTCTTCACATTGGATCTGTTTTGTCAAGTCAGAACCTGTTTCCTGTACTTCTTTGGAGAAAGATTTCCTTTGCACCTGTTTACAAGGTATTACGAGGAGAAAGCCTTTACCTTTAAACCTGTTACCAATCTTCAAGTTTGTTTCCTGCTTTATGCAAATTCCTGCACTCAGCTATTGCCAGGAGAAAGACTTCACCTTTGCACCTGTTTACAAGGTATTACCAGGAGAAAGCCTTTACCTTTAAACCTGTTACCAATCTACAAGTTTGTTTCCTGCTTTATGCAATTCCTGCACTTGGCCATTGCCAGGAGAAAGACTTCACCTTTGCACCTGTTTTCAAGGTATTACCAGGACAAAGCCTTTACCTTTAAACCTGTTACCAGTTTGCAAGTTTGTATCCTGCCTTGTGCAAATCCTGCACTCAGCAATTAGTAGGAGAAAGACTTTCCTTTTTGAATCTGCATCTCTGCTTTCTTTGTTTGTTTATTTTCACTCCTGCTGTATGTGGTCTTAACATACCTGAGTAGCATATTTAAATATTCTGCAAGTATTTGCTTAAACAAAGTATTCTGTTTAAATAAATTTGTTTTCATTTTCAATCAGTATGGCTTCTACTAATCTTCCTTTAAAGTAACTGTTCCAGACAATGAGGCTCTCACATGATATCCTGAGACAGAACATGACAGGGGCTTAGTGTTAGGTTTATTTAAGGGGGGTTTGGGTTAGATTAGGGGTATGTGGGTGGTGGGTTGTAATGTTGGGGGGGGGTATTGTATGTTTTTTTTTACAGGCAAAAGAGCTGAACTTCTTGGGGCATGCCCCGCAAAGGGCCCTGTTCAGGGCTGGTAAGGTAAAAGAGCTTTGAACTTTAGTAATTTAGAATAGGGTAGGGCATTTTTTATTTTGGGGATCTTTGTTATTTTATTAGGGGGCTTAGAGTAGGTGTAATTAGTTTAAAATTGTTGTAAGATTTTCCTTATGTTTGTAAATATTTTTTTATTTTTTGTAACTTAGTTCTTTTTTATTTTTTGTACTTTAGTTAGTTTATTTCATTGTAGTTATTTGTAGATATTGTATTTAATTAATGTATTGATAGTGTAGTGTTAGGTTTAATTGTAGATATTTTATTTAATTAATTTAATGATAGTGTAGTGTTAGGTTTAATTGTAACTTAGGTTAGGATTTATTTTACAGGTAATTTTGTTATTATTTTAACTAGGTAACTATTAAATAGTTATTAACTATTTAATAGCTAGTGTACCTGGCTAAAATAAATACAAAAGTTACCTGTAAAATAAATATTAATCCTAAAATAGCTATAATATAATTATAATTTATATTGTAGCTATATTAGGATTTATTTTACAGGTAAGTATTTAGCTTTAAATAGGAATAATTTATTTAATAAGAGTTAATTAATTTCGTTAGATTAAAATTATATTTAATTTAGGGGGGTGTTAGTGTTAGGGTTAGACTTAGCTTTAGGGGTTAATACATTTATTAGAATAGCGGTGAGCTCAAGTCGGCAGATTAGGGGTTAATAATTTAAGTTAGGTGTCGGCAATGTTAGGGAGGGCAGATTAGGGGTTAATACTATTTATTATAGGGTTAGTGAGGCGGATTAGGGGTTAATAACCTTATAATAATAGCGGTGCGGTCCGCTCGGCAGATTAGGGGTTAATAAGTGTAGTTAGGTGGAGGCGACGCTGTGGGGGGCAGATTAGGGGTTAATAAATATAATATAGGGGTCGGCGATGTTAGGGCAGCAGATTAGGGGTACATAGGGATAATGTAAGTAGCGGCGGTTTACGAAGCGGCAGATTAGGGGTTAATAATAATATGCAGGAGTCAGCGATAGCGGGGGCGGCAGATTAGGGGTTAATAAGTGTAAGGTTAGGGGTGTTTAGACTCGGGGTACATGTTAGAGTGTTAGGTGCAGACGTAGGAAGTGTTTCCCCATAGCAAACAATGGGGCTGCATTAGGAGCTGAACGCGGCTTTTTTGCAGGTGTTTGGTTTTTTTTCAGCTCAAACAGCCCCATTGTTTTCTATGGGGAAATCATGCACGAGCACGTTTTTGAGGCTGGCCGCTTGCGTAAGCAACTCTGGTATCGAGAGTTGAAGCTGCGTTAAATATGCTCTACGCTCCTTTTTTGGAGCCTAACGCAGCCTTTATGTGGACTCTCAATACCAGAGTTATTTTTATGGTGCGGCCAGAAAAAAGCCGGCGTTAGCTTTTCAGGTCATTACCGACAAAACTCTAAATCTAGCCGTTAGATAATAGAAGTAAATTGGAAAGATTTTCAAAATGGTGTGTTCTATCTGAATCATGAAAGAAAAAAAATTGGGTTTCACATTCCTTTAAAGGGACATTATACACTAGATTTTTCTTTGCATAAATGTTTTGTAGATGATCTATTTATATAGCCTATACAGTTTTTGTTTTTTAAAGTATAGTTTTTCTTATTTTTAAATCACATGGTGCTGATTTTCAGACTCCTAACCAGGCCCCAAAATTTCAGGAGAATACTGATTTATACCACTCCTGCTTGCTCCTATTTGTGTAAAGAATCTTTTCATATGCAGGAGGAGTGTCTGTTTTTTTTTTGCTATAGAACCCCTTGCAGTGGGTGTTCCAGCTTACCTTTACAACAGTGCTAAACTGGGAGCTTCTAAGTAAGTTTTTAAACGATTTTATACTGGATTTTTAGATCAGTATCTGTGCATATTATTCTTTATAGTTGTGTATATTACATGCCGTTTAATGAAAATGGTTGTATTCTGTCCCTTTATGTTAGCTAATTGATATTCACTTAATTGTAAGCCTTCTTATTTCTTCTGGGATAACATGGCTGCAGAATCACAAGCCTGTAAAACATTGCTTCATGAAATGGAATATTTGATCTTAAACATAAGATATTTTATTATTCTGGCAAGAGTAAGTTTAGTTACAAACTGCTCTTATATATATATATTATCTACCCACAATACATACAGTTTGACTGATGATAATGACAATTTAAAGAAAATAAGAAAAATCCCTGTGATGTATTTAGCCAGACATTTATTTTATTTAAACCCCGCAGGATGTTCTTAATGGTTGTTCAAACCCTGAAGATGAATTGAAAGGTAACAATGTCACAGTGACAGAGAAACAAATATATTATTACCCAGAACCACAGGGGCATTAATATCAGTAAAATATGAAATGGTAAAGGTTTCCTTCTGCCATGAGGTTGTTTCACTGGGAAACTCAAGAAGTAATAAAATAATTTTACATAAAGAAAGTGATTCACAAACATAACAGTTTCATACTATATTATAAAACATTTAAATTGTACATACCTGCTTTTTCTTTCCTACTTTGTTTGACCCAATTGTGTTGCTGTGCCATTAGTAAATGATCTTGTGGGATCTAGACTCTAATACACACTATCACAAATTTGATAACCACCTTTTTAGCTTAATAAAAAGCACTATACCATTCTAAACCATCAACTACTGTAAAAGTCACCATTTTCTTACAGTTTTGCTATTGATCTTTACTTACACCGGTAAACCAAAACCACACAAGTAAATCTTTAAAGGGACAGTCTACTCCAGAAATGTTATTGTTTAAAAAGATAGATAATCCCTTTATTACCCATTCCCCAATTTTGCATAACCAAAACTGTGTCTAACTGTCAAAAACTGTCAAAATGCACTTAGATAAGAGGTGGCCTTCGAGGGCTTAGAAATTAGCATATTAGCCTGCCTAGGTCTAGCTTTCAACAAAGAATACCAATAGAACAAAGCAATTTTGATGTTAAATGTAAATTGGAAAGCTGTTTAGAATTGCATGCCCTTTATGAAACATGACAGTTTAATTTTGACTATACTGTCCCTTTAATAAATACTGGTACCAATAAAAAATCTAGAGGTAATAAAATGTTTTTAAGTAAAATCATGTTACCTATATGCTGCATCACTTAAAAATGATATTGCATCTGTAAAATGTAAAAAATGTCACATGAACATCTTTATATAAAAGAGGATGATATTTTACCTCAATAATTCCCCAGGCATTTTAATAATTCAAATCCAGATTATTGTCCTGGGCCTAGCAAGGAAGTGCGTATTTGGCATGTGCAGGTGCAGGCACAAAAGTAAATGAAATATTGAGAGATCAAAGTGAATTTCCTTGAAATTAAGGCACAATCTCAAAAAACCACAGCAAAGCATCCAAATAAAAGTAGGAAAAGTGAGTGGATGAAAAGAGCTGACAGAGCAGTTACTCGGGTGAGTTGATCTTGATTTTGAATAAAGAAAACCTCAGGAAAACATTTTTTTTTCTCATGGATAAAGGAGAATTTATATGTTGAGAAACATAAGACTACTTTGCCTCTCTATAGAGATTAGTGCAGCGGAATCTGTTGGTGTTCGACAAATAACTGATAATAATAATGCCACCACCATGTAATTGTATTTTTTATGAAGTAAATATTATTTTTTTTATGAAGTAAATATAGCAATGACATCTTTAATCATCTGAGAGAACAGCATCACCTGTTAGTATCCATTTCTGTAAAGAATTGATTTTTTTTTTTTTTAAAGAAAATGTTTAAAAGGCTAAAAAATATAATACTTTTTATATGTTTTTTACATGTTCTCATCTACCTAACTGTAAAGGGCTCCAATGTGTGTACAGTTGTATTTATGTGTTTATATGTGTTAATATGTCTGTAAATACATATGTACATAAATAAATACATATGTACACATATATAAACATATATACATGCATGCACATATTTAGAGATATATGTATGTATCTCAATGTTCGCATTCCTTTTTTTTTTCTAACACCTGAGATCTCAATCTCATATATTTGAGCCTTTAGAACTTTTGTGTGCAATATTTTTTTTTCAAATAATTTTATTAGATGTGTTATTATGAGTTTAAATGTACTATCATTCTAGTTTATGTGAGTTTACGATAATCATTCTAGCTTAAATCGCAATTGCATTTAAAGTGAAGGTACACTTTGATGAATGAAAGTCCGTTTTTTAAAAATACTATTAAAAACAGGGGCACTTTCATTCTTCAAAGTTTAGAAAGCATCAATGACTAATCCGGCTTCCTCCAATCACGGCATGGCCTCAGGCAATGACTCCCCTGGGGGAAAGCAATGATTATAGGAAGTCGGATTAGTCATTGATGACGTGTAAAGAGAGGATCTCCGGGTGGGGGAAGCTGCTCTAGCTGTAAGAAGTACAAAAGTAAGTTTTTAATCAAAACGGCTGCTTTCTAAACTTTGATGAATAAAAGTGCCCCTGTTTATTAATAGTATTTTTTAAAAAACGGGCTTTAATTCTTCAAAGTTTACCTTCACTTTAAGTGGTTGCGTTTACTTTCAACTATTACTAATGGTAAGCCCGAGAAGCGCAAACACCTCCGATAAACCACTTAGAATAATGCATTTAAAGAAAACATTAGTCTGAGAATACCATGTAGATGTATTAATTAAAATTTAATTAACTCTTTAAATATTGACATAAAAAGTGTAAAGTTTTAGTGTTTATAAAACAATGGGAACTATTATATTGTAACTTAGGTTACCTTCTCTGCAGTGGCCAATTAGGGACAGTTATAAATAGGTCAAAAGAGTGTGCAAGCAATGGCTGTGTGGAATATATCAGTGTTCTACACTTCCATTTCTAACAGAAACTTGAAAGCTCACAATTTCAGAATGGAATTACAGGAAATGAGGACAAATAAAATAATGAAAGTATATTGCAGAGTTTTTTTTACATATTCAATTTATTATTTTATATTACCATCTTAAAGTGTTTAATATTGCTTTAAAGTTTAAGTAAAGGACTGGTCTAGTGTGTTTATTCAATCAATTACATTGGTGAATTCTTATTTCCATATTCACTGAGTTAAAATAAAAAATCACCATAATTAGCTCTGTGAAAATAAATATTAGCTATAAACTAATAGCTGTCTGTATTTAAAATGTGTAATTTTTTTTTAATTTTATGAATATGCTCATTAAATTATTACAATAAAAGTAGTATCAATAATATTTGTCCCTAGTGTTATATGCATAATGTACAATTACATTGTCATATACTGTAGCTGTATTACATTTTCATGCAATAAATCTATGCAAATACATTAAACATAAAACAAGTCAAATCATTTTGGTAAAACATATCTTATATGCTCTGAGATACACTGCAGAGTATTGTAAAACACACACTACATCAAAATATTTGCATTTTCTTAAATTCATTTTCTATTTCTTGTTCTTTTCTAGTTGTCTCCATAGCTTATAGTACTAACCCTGCAAAGGAAGTGGGGGAGTTAAGGTGGTAATTTTGTTTTTAATGCTCATAGCCAGAATAAAAATTACTCATAAAACTTCTATGGAAAGGTGGCTCAAAGCTATGACTGAGAATTAGAAATAAAAAATGTCCTTAAATGTGTCTGTGTGTGTATCAAATTAATTTATATCTAGCTATCTATCTATAAATCTATCTATCTCTCCCGCATCTATCTATATTTATATTATATGTACAGTATATACATTTATACATACATACACACATACAAAACTGTGTGCAGTGTGCATAAACCCCACACCCTATAATAGATATACATTGCAAATAACCACCTCTACTGAAAGTCAGTTGAAAGCAATCATATTGATTATATTTATTATTTGTATCTTTTAAATTTAGAAATTTATATTTTTGCTATAAATCACCTTTCATAAAAGGTGCTATTGGTGATTTTTTTGTGTTATTTTGGTAATTACTTTTTCTAAAATAGCTGTCAAATCTGTTGCTAGGAAACAACTTTTACACTGTTAATATATAATAGCTGTCAAATCTATTGCTAGGCAACAATATTCGCATTCATTAATATTTATTTTCCTTCTATAAGGCAGGGAGAGTCCACAACTTAATTTCTTACTGTTGGGAAATACAACACCTGACCACCAGGAGGAGGCAAAGACACCCCAGCCAAAGGCTTAAATATGCCTCCCACTTCCCCTATTCCCCAGTCATTCTTTGCCTTTTGCCACTATAGGAGGTGGCAGAGAAGTGTCAGAAGATTTGGATAGTCCTGTACGGGTATGTTCCCTTCGAGAAAGGACTGGAGTTTTAAATAGTCATGTCAACCTCTCAGTGAGAGTATTGATGGAAGTTAAAGTCTGGAGATGCAGGGAAAGTTTTTCTTTGAACCCATCCAGACTGTCGCTAACAGCTCCTGAGCAATCAGTGTTGACGAGTTTCACTGCTTGCTTCTACACACTCAAGTCCATGTCAGAAGCACTGCTGCAAGACTGTCACACTTGAGCGGTTGTGCCTGTTCCATAGCATGGATCCTGGAGGGTAAGACCATTTTTTATATATATACATTTTAAAATGCTATACAGGGTTACAGTGTGGCTCCTTTATACCTCAATAGGATCAAGGGTTAATATCTCCATCAGGCAGACTATTTGAACAGTTTGGGGAATTATATCTGCTTAATGTGAGAGTTTTTTAGGCTCATAGGCTGTGTGTTTTTGGCTTGGAACAAACAGGTTTCACTTTCGTTTTTGAAGTGTTGTGCAGCTCATAATAGCTTGGCGCCCTTTTTCATAGCAGGGGAAGTCCTGTCTTATGTACCATGTGACTGGGTGCAGTCTCTTTAATTTCCTAAGATCCTGCTGCAGACATCACTCCTGAAGAGAACATTTTCACTGTTAGCTGTCTGGGTCAAGGAGGTGGAGAGTGCCCCAGCCATTGGGAATATTTAATAAAAGTGTTTATTTTTTTATTGTCCTTCTGTGGGTATATACAAAGCTATGGAGGACTCTTATACTACATTAGAAGGTTCCACTCCTTTTGTACTAATTAATAATTTCTGTTCATATTGTGAGGAGGCTATATATCTCCACGTTGACTACTACTATCCCTCTAGAGGATAGTTCTTCTTTTTAGAGAGCCTATGGATAAAAAAATAGAAACTTTTCTGAGAAAGATGTTTCAACATACAGGGTTTTTATTTCAACTGGTGGCAGCTGTAGTCGCGGTTGCTGGAGCAGCTAGCTACTAGTGTGACTCTCTGTCGCAGCTCATTGAGGTGGAGATTCCCCTTGAGGATATTCAGGAGAGAATTAAGGCACTGAGAATTGCTAACTCCTTCATCTGTGATGCAAATTTGCAGATTATTTGCATAAATGCAAAGGCTGCTGGACTCTCTGGTTGAAGTCTTGGTCTGCAGATATGACTTCTAAATCCAGACTCCTTTCTCTTCCCTTCACGGGGAAGATTTTATTCAGTCCATTATCTCTACGGTTACCAGAGGGAAAAGTGCCTTCCTACTGCAAGATAAGAAGAATAGGCCTAAGGGACAGCAACTGTCTAATTTTCATTCCTTTCGTGCTGACAAGTTGCAATGACAGCAGTCCTCTTCCAAGTCCGAGCAGCCCAAAAGTACTTGGAAGCCCACTCACTCCTGGAATAAGTCCAAACAGACTAAGAAGCCCATCAAGAACAAATCGTCATGAAGGGGTGGTGCCCGATCCGGGATCAGATCGAGTAGGGAGCAGACTGTATCTTTTTTCAGATGTTGGGTTGGTTCCAGGATGTTCAGGATTCTTGGAACGTGGAGCTTGTATCTCAAGAATACAGGATAGGATTCAAGTCTCATCCGCCCAGGGGCAGATTCCTACTCTCCAGTCTTTCAACAAGACTAGAATAGAGGGCTTCCTCTTTAGGTTGCATACGGGATCTCTCCTCTCTAGGAGTAATTGTCCCAGTACCTACAGCAGAAAAAGGTTTCGGGTTTTATTCAAACCTTATCGTGGTTCTAAAGAAAGAGGGAACATTTTGTCCAATTCAGGACCTAATGTGCCTAAACAAGTTTCTGAGTGTTCCCTTGTTTTAAGATGGAGACAATAAGGTCAATCCTTCCTCTGGTTCTGGAAGGACAGTTTATGACCACAATAGAACTGAAGGATGCATACCTTCACATTTCTGATTCACAGGGAACATTTTCAGTTCTTGAGGTTTGCTTTTCTGGACCAGCATTTCCAGTTTATAGCTCTTTCGTTTAGCCTAGCTACTGCTCCATGGATATTTACAAAAGGTTCTGGGGGCTCTTCTAGCCGTTGCCAGAACATGAGGTATTGCAGTAGCACCTCACCTGGATCATATCTTGGTACAGGCACCATCTTTTCGTGTAGCGGAAGAACATTCGGAGTCCCTTTTCAGTCTTCTTCAATCACATGGATGGAAGATCAACTTGGAAATGAATTCTTTTGCTCCAAGTACAAGGGTGAATTTCCTGGGAACTATAATAGACTCCATATCCATGAGAATATTCCTCACAGATCAGAGATGTTGCAAGCTAACTTCTGCATGTCTTGCCCTCCAGGCCTCCTCGAGAACCTCAGTGGCTCAGTGTATGGAGGCAATTTACTCATGGTGTCCTGCATGGACATCATTCCTTTTGCCAGATTACATCTTAGACCCTTACAACTATTCATGCTGAGACAATGGAACAGCGACCATTCAGATCTGTCTCAATGGATTGTACTGGACAGCCTGTCGAGAGACTCGCTCTACTGGTGGCTATGTCCAGATCACCTGTCCCAAGGCACGTGCTTTTTGAGACCGTCCTGGGATATTGTGACTACGGACACAAGCCTTTCCAGCTGGGGAGTCATTTGGGGTGCCAAGAAGGCACAAGGTCTGTGGACTCAGGAGGAGTCCTCCCTTCCGATCAATATTTTGGATCTCTGGGCAATCTTCAATGCCTTGAAGGCTTGGCCCCTTCTGGGTTTCTCCCAGTTTATCAGATTCCAATCAAACAATATAACCTTGGTTGCCTATATCAACCATCAAGGGGGAACGAGAAGTTCCTTGGTGATGAGAGAAGTATCTCAGATACTAGAGTGGGCTGAGACTCACAAATGTATGCTGTGAGCGAGCCACATTTTGGGTGTGGACAACTAGGAAGCGGATTTCCTCAGGAGGCAATCCACTCATCCAGGGGAGATAGATCTCATGGCATCCCACCTCAATATCCAGCTACCCAGGTACGGGTCGAGGTTGAGGAATCCTCAGGTGGAATTGATAGATGCCCTATCAGTACCATGGAGGTTGAGACTTGTACATCTTTTTCCTCCATTACCGCTTCTTCCTCATGTGGTGGCTCGCATCAAGCAGGAGCGAGCATCTGTGATTCTGATTTCTCCATTGTGGCAGCGAAGGAAGTGGTTTGTGGGTCTGGTGGGGATGTCCTCATCTCCTCAGTGGAGGTTACCTTGTTGCAGAGGTCCCTTCATTCAACAAAATATAGATTCTCTGAGGTTGACTGCGTGGAGATTGAACACTTAGTCTTAGCCAAGAGAAGATTTTCTGAGAGTGTTATCTACACCATAGTTCAAGCTCGTAAGCCAGTTACTCATCGTATCTACCATAAAGTGTGGAGGACTTACTTGTACTGGTGTGAAGAGGGTGGCTTTTCCTGGCATAAGGTTAAGGTTGCCATAATTTTACCTTTTCTCCAGGATGGACTGAAGAAGGACGTATCTGCTAGTTCCCTGAAGGGACAGATATCGGCCCTTTTGGTGTTACTGCACAAAAGATTGTCTGAGCTTCAGGATGTTCAGTCCTTTGTTAAGGTTTTGGCTAGGATAAGACCCATGTTTAGATCTGGGGCTCCCTCTTGGAGCCTCAATCTTGTTCTTAGTGTTTTGCAACAGGCTCCATTTGAGCCTATGCATACTGTTAACATTAAATTGTTATCTTAGGAGGTTCTTTTTTTGTTGGCTATTGCCTCTGCGTGCAGTGTTTCTTAGATTTCTGCTTTGTAATGTGATCCCTCTTATCTGTTTTTTCAAGCTGATAAAGCAGTTTTACACACTAAACTAGGGTTCCTCCCTAAGGTGGTATCGAATCGTAACAATAATCAAGAAATTGTTGTTCTTTCCTTGTGTCCTAATCCTTCTTCAGGCAAGGAATGTTTGCTTCACAATCTAGATGTGGTTCGTGCCTTGAAGTTCCATCTTCAGGCTACTAAGGAATTCAGACAATCTTCCTCTTTGTTTGTCATCTATTCGGAAAGTGTAAGGGGCAAAAGGCTACTACGACTTCTCTATCCTTCTGGATGAGGAGTATCATCCACTTAGCTTATGAGACAGCAAGATGACAGCCTCCTGAGAGGATAACGGCTCATTCCACTAGAGCAGTGACTTTCTCTTGGGCTTTTAAGAATGAAGCCTTAATGGATTAGATTTGTAAGGCGGCTTTCTGGTCTTCCTTACACACTTTTCTATATATTTTACAAGTTTGATGTGTTTGCTTCAGCTAAAGCAGCTTTCAGAAGAAAAGTTTTGCAGGCTGTGGTGCCCTTAGAATATTGTCCGACTCTTTTTTCTGTTCCCTCCCGTTATTCATTCAGTGTCCTCTGGAGTTTGGGTATAGTTTTCCCAACAGTAAGGAATAAAGTTGTGGACTCTACCTGTCTTATGGAAGGAAAACATAATTTATGCTTACCAGATAAATTCCTTTGCTTCCTGGCAGGGAGGGTCCAAAACCCCGCCCGTAATTTATTATTCTTATGTTATCCATTTTTATTTGATTTCTTCTGGCACCTTTTATACCCTGATGTTTTTCCTACTTTTCCTTGTTCCCTCGGCAGAATGACTGGGGTATAGGGGAAGTGGGAGGGATATTTAAGCCTATGGCTGGAGTGTCTTTGCTTCCTCCTGGTGGCCAGGTGTTGTATTTCCCAACAGTAAGGGATGAAGTCATGGACTCTCCCTGCCAGGAAGGAAATGAATTTATCTGGTAAGCATAAATTATGTTTTTTTTCAAACACCTTCTTTAAAGGTGCTATTAATAATGTTTTTCTTGTTTTATTGATAATTACTTTTTATTAAAATAGCTGTCAAACTTGATGGTAGGCAAACCATTCATACTGGCAGAGGCCAGAAGGAAATGCCTATTTTATAGATGCTCAATAGAGGACTTTTCTGAGAAGGTTATATGACAGTATGCACAAAGGAAACGTAGGTTTTAACATGGCACCTCCCTTTGCATCTTGCAGGAAAATATTTTTATAAACAGATATAAATATATGTGTATTTTTATATAAATATAATTTATTTTTATTGTTTTCTCTCACATAATTTTTTATGTTAATTTGAGCACTTTTTTTATGTCCCTTTAGGCTTTTTGGGCCTTGAACCCATGTATTGAATTTATGGCCAAATCAGCTTGCTTCTGCATATATTGATGTGATAGTGTGCAAAAGGCATCTAACTAAATAGACACATTCTGACTAAAATTGTGTGTGTGTATATATATATATATATATATATATATATATATATATATATATATATATATATATATATATATATATATATATATATAGCAAATCTGAAATTATTTTTAAGGGGCAGTCCCTGCTGGTGAGATGTCCCCTTTTGAAATTAATGAACCTCGCTGGAAAGGGAAACTTAGCTGTGTTGGGTAAAGTTAGCAGTGAGCAGGGGGTGAACATTAAAAAGTAAACCCTGCAGCCAGTATAAATCACATTGCACTGCTTTCTGCGTATAGCATCTTACAATCGTTAATATATTTTCGTATGCATTTTTTTTTCTATTAGGGTATTAAGTATCTTGAATATTTTTTTCACAACCTTACCAACTTTTTATTTGCGAGAAAACACAGTAAGAACTGTAAGGAGGAAATATTTAGAGAATTATGCTGGGATATGAGAGAACATTTAATACATTAGAACACCCATGTTCAGCCCATTTTGTACTTGTATTTTGTACTATTTAACAGTTTGTTGCACATCCAGTTTACTTAAATATTGATTTACACTGTGCATATTTAATACAATATATTCCTGTGTAATTTACATACAAACTTTATGTTTTTGTTAAAATATGATTTTTGGTGAACTATTTTGTTTTACGATTTTTGATGAACCTTAAAGGGATAGTAAACACCAAAAATGGTATAGTTTAAAAATATAGATAATCCCTTTATTTACCATACACCAGTTTTGCATAACCAACACTGTTATAGAAATATACTTTTTACCTCTGTAATTACCTTGTATCTAAGCTTCTGCAGACTGCCTCTTATCTCAGATCTTTTGACAGACTTGCAATTAGTGTTGACTCTTAAATAACTTCACGTGCGTGAGCACAGTGTTATCTATATGAAACATGTGAACTAACACCCTCTAGCTGTGAAAAACAACTGTAAAATGCATTCAGATGAGAGGCAGCTTTCAAGGGCTTAAAAATTAGCATATGAGCCTATCTAGGTTTTACCTAAGAATAACAAGAGAACAAAAGCGGCTAGATTACGAGTTGTGCATTAGGCTGAAAAAGCAGCGTTAACAGGTCCTATTGCTGCTTTTTCCCTACTGCTGCTATTACGAGTCTTGCAGGTTTAGGGGCACCGCACACTTCTTTGGCCTTACCGCAAAACGACTTACGTAAACGTCGTAAAGTCTTTTTTCTATGGGACTTCCATAGCGCCGCTATTACGAGCTTGTCCTGGGAGGCCAAAAAGTGAGCGGTACACCCTACCCCGTCAAGAGTCCTAACGCATTTAAAAGTCAGTAGTTAAGAGTTTTATGGTACAACGTCGTAACATAAAACTCATAACTAAAGTACTAAAAAGTACACTAACACCCATAAACTACCTATTAATCCCTAAACAGAGGCCCTCCTGCATCGCAAACACTAAAATAAAATTTTTAACCCCTTATCTGCCGCTCCGGACACCGCCACCACCTACATTATATTTATGAACCCCTAATCTGCTGCCCCCAACATCGCCGACACCTACATTATATTTATTAACCCCTAATCTGCCACCCCCAATGTCACTGCAACCTACCTACACTTATTAACCCCTAATCTGCCGCCCCAACGTTGCTGCCACTATAATAAACACATTAACCCCTAAACCGCAGCACTCCTGCCTCGCAAACATTAGTTAAATATTATTAACCCTTAATCTGCCGTCTCTAACATCGCCGCCACCTACCTACATTTATTAACCCCTAATCTGCCACCCCCAACATTGCCGCCACTATACTAAATGTATTAACCCCTAAACCTAAGTCTAACCCTAACCCTAACACCCCCTAATTGAAATATAATTTAAAAAAATCTAACTAAAAATTCCTATCATTACCTAAATAATTCCTTTTTAAAACTAAATACTTACCTGTAAAATAAACCCTAAGATAGCTACAATATAACTAATAGTTACTTTGTAGCTATCTTAGGGTTTATTTTTATTTTACAGGCAAGTTTGTATTTATTTTAACTAGGTAGAATAGTTACTAAATAGTTATTAACTATTTAATAGCTACCTAGCTAAAATAAATACAAAAGTACCTGTAAAAAAAACCTAAGTTACAATAACACCTAAATTACAGAAAATAATAAACAAATTACAAGATTTTTAAACTAATTACACCTAATTTAATAGCCTTATCAAATTAAAAAAGTCCCCAAAATAAAAAAAAAATCCCTAGCCTAAACTAAACTATCAATAGCCCTTAAAAGGGCCTTTTGCGGGGCATTGCCCCAAAGTAATCAGCTCTTTTACCTGTAAAAAAAAATACAAACAACCCCCCCCAACAGTAAAACCCACCACCCACACAAACAACCCACCAAATAAAATACTATCTAAAAAAACCTAAGCTCCCCATTGCCCTGAAAAGGGCATTTGGATGGGCATTGCCCTTAAAAGGGCAGTTAGCTCTTTTGCGGCCTAAACCCTAATCTAAAAAATAAAACCCACCAATACACCCTTAAAAAAACCTAACACTAACCCCTGAAGATCGACTTACAGTTCTGAAGACCGGACATCCATCCTCAACCCCTTTTGGGGGGTTGTTTGTATTTTTTTACAGGTAAAAGAGCTGATTACTTTTGGAGCAATGCCCCGCAAAAGGCCCTTTTAAGGGCTCTTGGTAGTTTAGTTTAGGCTATGGTTTTTTTTTATTTGATAGGGCTATTAGATTAGGTGTAATTAGTTTAAATATCTTGTAATTTGTTTATTATTTTCTGTAATGTAGTGTTTTTTTTTGTTCTTTAGCTTATTTAATTTAATTTATTTAATTGTTGTTAATTTAGTTAATTTATTTAATTATAGTGTAGTGTTAGGTGTTGTAACTTAGGTTAGGTTTTATTTTACAGGTACTTTTGTATTTATTTTAGCTAGGTAGTTATTAAATAGTTAATAACTATTTAATAACTATTCTACCTAGTTAAAATAAATACAAACTTGCCTGTAAAATAAAAATAAACCATAAGCTAGATACAATGTAACTATTAGTTTTATTGTAGCTAGCTTAGGGTTTATTTTATGGGTAAGTATTTAGTTTTAAATAGGAATTATTTAGTTAATGATAGGAATTTTTAGTTAGATTTATTGTAATTATATTTAAGTTAGGGGGTGTTAGGGTTAGGGTTAGACTTAGGTTTAGGGGTCAATACATTTAGTATAGTGGTGGCGGCGATGGGGCGGCATATTAGGGGTTAATAAATGTAGGTAGGTGGCGGCAATGTTAGGGACGGCAGATTAGGGGTTAATTATATTTAACTAATGTTTGTGAGGCAGGAGTGCGGCGGTTTAGGGGTTAATATGTTTATTATAGTGGTGGCGACGTTGGGGGCAGCAGATTAGGGGTTAATAAATATAATGTAGGTGTCGGCAATGTCGGGGGCAGCAGATTAGGGTTAATAAGTGTAAGATTAGGAGTGTTTAGACTGGTTTCATGTTAGGGTGTTAGGTGTAGACATAAATTTTATTTCCCCATAGGAATCAATGGGGCTGCGTTACTGAGTTTTATGCTGCTTTTTGGCCGGCTCTCCCCGTTGATTCCTATGGGGAAATCGTGCACAAGCACATATAACCAGCTGATTGCTGACTTAAGCAGCGCTGGTATTAGACTGCGGTAAGGAGCAACATTTTGCCCAACGCTCACTACTTGCCTTTTAACGCCGGGTTTGTAAAAACCTGTAATACCAGCGATGCAGGTAAGTGAGTGGTGAGAGAAAACTGTTCGTTAGCACCGCATAGCCTCTAACGCAAAACTCGTAATCTAGCCGTGAATTTGCAGAATGTTAGGTACTACAATCAAACATTCAGGACACCAACTTTTGATTTGACTTCTTTTAATAATGAAAACTTGCAGTCATTTGGACTCATTGTATACACTATGAACACATGAAAGTCAAAATTAAACTTTCATGGTTCAAACAGAGAATTACTTTTAAGATACTTTTCATTTTACTTATATTTTAAAATGTATTTTATTCCTTAGGCATCCTTTGTTGAAAAGAATACCTTGCAAAGGTAAGGAACAGCAATGTACTACTGGGATCTTGCTGCTGATTGGTTGAGCTAAGTCCCAGTTGTGCATTGCTACTCTGTAGCTGACTTTAACTATGGGCACGATTATGAGTGGCGCATTAAGTTATGTGCTAGCGATAAAGGGTTTATCATGACTGTTTGCGTGTGTTGGTCTTTTTGCTCATATTACAAGTTGAAAGTAAACATGATCAATTGAGTACAATCAAAGTTAACGTGAGTTAGGTTAGCGTGACCTTCGAGCTCTGTTTAACTGCTTTGCGAAATAAAAAAAGTCTCACAAAACACATCAAAAATACATTACAAAGTAGAGTTACACTAATAATAACACTGTCTAATAAAAATTATTTAAAAAATTGCACAAAAAAGACATGAAGTACAGGCAAAGGGCTTTAACATAGAGATACATACATATACATGTCTGAATGGGTTGAAATAAAGAGTCGGGGGGAAAATCCTAAAAAAAAATATTACTTGGAACATGCTACAAGCCCTCCAACATTAGTGACCTGGAGAAAACAACTACTAATGCAAATAGGTAAGGCTGATAATAACAGTGCTGTAATTCTGGGAGATTTTAACTACCCTGATATAAACTTGTCCAATGAAACTAGTAATTCAGCTAAGGGGGATAGATTTTTAAATGTTCTCAGGGATAACTTCTTGTCACAATTAATAGAGGAGCCAACTAGGAGTAAAGCTATTTTGGATTTAATGCTATCAAACAATACAGATATAATATCAAACATAGAAGTGAAAGAACATTTGGGGAACAGTGATCATATCATGGTCACATTTGAAATCTCTTTTCATAAGCAGTGTCTTAAAGGTTTAACTAAGACTTTTAATTTTAAGAAAGCAAAATTCAATGATTTAAGGAATCATTAAATAACATAAATTGGTACAGAGTATTCTCTAATAAAAATACAGAGGATAAATGGATAACATTTAAAATGTTGTTAAATAAATATACATATCAACAAATACCATATGGTTATAAAAATAAAAATAAAAAATCCAAGCTAATGTGGCTAAATAAAAATGTGTTAAGAGATATTAGGAAAAAAATTAGGGCATTTAAATTATTCAAAAAAAATAGTACAGACTCAACATACCATATTCATAAGGAATATAAGAAAGCATGCAAAAAAGCAATCAAATTAGCCAACATTTGTAACAGGGAGAAGACTGAGGTACTAAACCAGTTTTTTTCTTCATTAGTTACAATAGAGGAACTAATGGACGATTCTTTGGAACAAACTAGAACATGCCAGCCCATACCATTAACTGGGTTATGTATAGAGGATATCAGGAGAAAACTGGATAATATTAAGGTAAATAAAACTCCAGCCCCAGATGGAATACACCCAAGGGTGTTAAGGGAATTTAGCACTTTTCTAGACAAACCTCTACTCTTAATTTTTCAAGACTCATTATCCTGGCATGGTACCCCAGTATTTGCGTAAAGCTGATGTGGTGCCACTCTTCAAAAAGGGAAGCAGGGATGTTCCAAGAAGCTATAGACCAGTTAGTCTGACATCAGTAGTGGGGAAGATATTTGAAGGATTATAAAGGATTATATTGATGAGCACATTCGTTTAAACAAGATTATGAGTTCAAATCAGCAAGATTTTATGAGAAATAGATCATGTCAAACTAATCTAATTAGATTCTATGAAGAAGTACTTAAAAATATAGATAAAGGGGAGCAGTTGATGTCATATACTTAGATTATGCAAATGCATTTGATACAGTGCCTCATGAGAGATTAATGCACAAAATTAAGGTACTGGGAATAGCTGGAAATGTTATCTCATGGATAAATAACTGGATAAAAGGGAGCAATGAGTAGTAGCGAATGAATCATACTAAGATTGGACAAAGGTAATCAGTGGAGTCCCCCAGGGATCAGTACTGGGCCTTGTTCTTTTTAATATTTTTATAACTGACTTGGAGCAAGGATTAAGTAGCGTTTTTTTAAACCTTAAAAAAAATGTTATATAATTCTGCACATAGTGCAGAATTATATAACATTACATTAGCCAAATGTTTTAAATCATAATATTGCCTTTTTATTTTTAAAAAATATCGCCGTTTTACAGACCCACTCTCTGGGCTCTGCTGAGCGGGTCTGTTGTTTTTACTGAGCGCATCGGGCCAGCTGTATAGTCACAGCCCGGCCCGACCGCGCCATTAGACACAATGCAGCTCGCTCCTGCTCTGTCTGACAGCGGGAGCGAGCTGCATTGTGTCTAATGGCGCGGTCGGGCCGGGCTGTGACTATACAGCTGGCCCGATGCGCTCAGTAAAAACAACAGACCCGCTCAGCAGAGCCCAGAGAGCGGGTCTGTAAAACGGCAATATTTTTTAAAAATAAAATGGCAATATTATGATTTAAAACGCTTGGCTAATGTAATGTTATATAATTCTGCACTATGTGCAGAATTATATAACATTTTTTTTAAGGTTTACTGTCCCTTTAAGTAACCTCATTAGGTCAGAGCAGGATGAATTTTTGTTACAAAGGGATCTGCAAAAAAAAAAAAAGTATGGGCAGGTAAATGGAAAATTACATTTAATACGGGAAAAGGCAAGGTTCTATATTTTGGAAGTAAAAATAAGCAGGCAACATATTATTTAAATGGGACTAGACTTAGCCAAACAGAGGAGGAAATGGATTTGGGAGTAGTAATAGATAACAAGCTAAAGATGGGTGCACAGTGCAGGGTAGCGGCTACAAAGGCTAATGAAATACTAGCATGTTCTTAAAGAGGCATTGATTCAAGGGAGGAAAGCAGTATTCTGACAATATATAAATCGCTGGTAAGACCTCACCTTGAGTATGGAGTGCAGTTCTGGGGACCGATTGCAAAAAAGATATTGCAGAACTAAAAAAAGTTCAGAGAAGGGCCACAAAGCTAATAAGGGGAATAGAGAATTTAAGCTGTAAGGAGAGGCTAGCCAAACTGCGTCTGTTTTCTTTAGAAAAAAAGGCACTTGAGAGGTGACATGATTACTGTATATAAATATATTCAAGGCCAATATAAAGAGATGGCAGAAGCTCTGTTTATTCCAAGAAAATTGTTTTGTATATGTATATAGGTATTTACAGACATATATACACATATAAACACATAAATACATAGGTACACACACACATATATATATATATATATATATATGTGTGTGTGTGTGTGCATTGGAGCCACAGAACCCAATTTTTTTCTTTTGTGATTCGTATAGAACATGCAATTTTAAGCAACTTTCTAATTTGCTCCTATTATCAATTTTTCTTTGTTCTCTTGATATCTTTATTTGAAAAAAAAGGCATCTAAGCTTTTTTTGAGGGGTTCAGTACTCAGGACAGTAGTTTTTTATTGGTGGATGAATTTATCCACCAATCAGCAAGGACAACCCAGGTTGTTCACCAAAAATGGGCCGGCATCTAAACTTACATTCTTGCATTTCAAATAAAGATACCAAGAGAATGAAGAAAATTTGATAATAGGAGTAAATTAGAAAGTTAATTAAAATGTCATGCTCTATCTGAATTATGAAAGAAAAAATTTGGGTTCAGTTTCCCTTTAAGTAGATTAAAACATGAAAAGCAATATTTATATTTAATAAATGTTTTAACTATGTATTTACTGTAAATATTTCACATTCCAATGTTCTATACATAGGGGAATATGTTCTAATATATATAAATATTCAAATATTCCTATATATATCTGTGTATATCCATACCTATATAAATAATCATATATATATATATATATATATATATATATATTATTCTTTATTTATAAAGCGCCAACAGATTCCGCAGCGCTGCCATGGGTACAAGGATAACAGTACAATGGAGAAACAATATGATAAAAGACAACATTTTACAAACAAATACAGGGAGAATTGAGGGCCCTATTCCCATGGGAACTTACAATCTAGATGGGCAGGAGGATGGGAAACAGGAGGTGGGGACTGCAAAGGTGAGAATGTTATTAGTGAGGAGATAGAGGGCAACTGTTAGTTAAGTGAAGTTAGTTTGTTAATAAGTCGGTTGATAAGCTTCCCTAAACAGAAAGGTCTTTAGGGAACTTTTAAAGGAGCAGAGGTTAGGGGCAAGTCTGACAGCACGAGGAAGTGCGTTCCAGAGGGTTCGTGCCACACGAGAGAAGTCCTGTAGTCTAGCATAAGAGGAGGTGATGGTAGAGGACGCAAGAAGCAGGTCATTGTTGGATCCTAGGGGGCGGGCAGGATTATATTTGTTGATAAGTGAGGACAGGTAGGGTGGGGCAGAATTGGTGAGGGCTTTGTAGGTCAGGGTGAGAATTTTGAATTTAACTCTGTTGTGAATGGGGAGCCAGTGAAGAGACTCACAGAGAGGTACAGCATATATATATATATATATATATATATAATTTATAAGTTAATATAACACATTCTTCTATGTGAAGAACATTGGACTGTGAAATATTCATTTTTTTTTTTTTTTTTAATATTTTTATTTGAGGTTCACTTAAAGGCATACAGCATCGTAAAAACAATTCTTACATCATATGAAAAAAAACTTCAGCTTTAAAAAAGGCGCAAGATATAAAACCAACATTTTACAAATCGTATAGACATTAAGAAAATAGGATGCCAAACATCTGAAAACCTTCTAAATGACACCATAGGTCGCTCTTGGACCTCTATAATAAAAAGGTAATATTAAAGCTAGAGAAGGAAATTATAAATATATGAGACCACATATGGATCTCAACCATAAACCTCATTTTTATAACATTTTGCGAAATGAACTTAAATATCACATGTTAATTGAACAACTTCTGTAGGGAGAGAAAGATAAAATTCTTCATATCAACAATCTTATAGGAAAAACTGAAACCTCTCTTTCTCTTTCCTCTTGGTATAAACTAAAATTAAAGTGAGCGATTTTAGCAGTCCCTTTTGGGCCTGTAAACTGAGGGCATTTTAACAAGTAGTGTTGTAAATGATAATAAAAGTAAAAATATAATTGTGCAGTGTAAATAACACGGTATATTGGTATGAGTAGTTAAGGTGCGGCATAGGCAAGATAAGCCGTGTAGTTAACCCTCCAAAAGTAGGAGGTGTATTAGTATGTGCGGGGGGGGGGAGGGGGGGTAAGTAGTTACTTAGTTATAGTAAGATATGCAGCCCCTCCTCGAAGAGAAGGGGAAATACTATGCCTTCATTGAGGAATAAGGGAAACAATTGCAAGGTGAATTAGAACTAGCATATTCTAACAACCTAACTATGTGGAGATGTGCAAGAGCAACTGAATTACTAGCAAGTACAGGAGTAAAAAGTGCTGATTGCATGTTATGTCTACGAGATATCTAACAGGGTAGGACCGAAATATCCAAATTTAGAAATGTGGTGTAATTTTCATAACTTATTTAAGATATAGTGAGAGAGGAAATAATGCCAGATATTAACATTGCAGGACCAGCCTGCTCTATAAAACCTTATAGATACTTTAAAGTTTTGAAATAATGCAAGATTTTTTTTTTATTTTTTATTTTTTTTTATTTTTTTTTCTCTCCCTAAACGGAGCATTTGTTAAATAGGGATGGGAAGATGCTAAAACTCTCGCTTAAGATACTCCTGTACACATTTTCCCCTTTTATAAATATATATATGAATATATATGTGCACAGGCCTATAATAGTCATATGGAGTAGTAGGATTATAAGTGGATAATGCAATTACTAAATAGGGGTTAAAGAATGCTGTATCTGTCTTTAAGACTGACTGAATTAAGGACCTAAGTGCAAGCATATCAATTCTATTGTAACAAAAGGATCTGCATTTCTATAACTGGGCTGTCTTACATCTTCTCCCCTGGGTATGGGCCCTATACCCAGCAAGAATACTTATAAATCTTAACAGTAAAGTACTAGATGTTCTCACCCCTTAAATTGTAGTTTTAGCCTTTTAACAGCATAATACAGACTGTCTTGCTTCAAAGATATGCTTATTGAGCTTTAAATCAGAGGAGGCTAACTGGGATTTTAAAAAAGACTATAGCAGTATCCTAATTTTATCCCCATAAAGATAACTTAAATAGTACCATAATGTATTAAGCCAGTCATCTCCAATCTCCTTACATCACAATTTTAAACTAATGCAAGGGTCCAACAACCTGTGAAACTGGGTATAGAAACTCCTGAAGGCATTATTAATGTTAGACATATAATATAAAATAAATTAGGCTTCAGACACTTATTGAACCGGAATGAAATATAAAGTTGGAGAGTAAGAAAATTTAAGTTTCTAAAACTAAATAGTAAATAGTTAAGGGTTATGTTACCGAAATCCCAACATATAGTGTAACCTTTAAATGTCATGTGTGTCAAAAGTCAGCCGATTCAAAGACCTACTTGACCAGGCACAACTGTTGATTGGTAAGTTCACGTATTGTCCATATTAAGTGTCCATAATGTCACTTAAGGCCTGTCTAAAGCACCAGACAGATTTGAGTCTTCCTGTTTTTAACCGACTCCTTCTTTTTGAAGTACATGGGAAACAGAGGACCACACCAGCAAGCAGAATAAATTCTCACTTCTGCTCCTAAGGTGGTTAATGTCCGCTTCTGGGAGATACAAAGTGGGCGCTCTGTGGCTGGGAGAAATTGAATAGTGTACAAGTCTCAAAGGAATAGTTACCGGACCTTGAGGGCTTTCTTCCGTCGCTAGTGCCTGAGATGATCGGTGAGCTGGCCGCATTGCATAGACATAGATCTGCTCACAAGTTGCAGCGGGCAGCCCCACCGGCTCCTCAGTGATCAGCCATCTCACCACAGATGTCGCCCTCTCCTCTTCTATCACAGGAGGTAAACTATGCAAGGAGCCCATCCCTTCAGGGAGATCGCCGTGGTTGTAGTGTGTTCCGGTTATTGCCGGATCCTTAATTGTTATATTATTTACCTCTGCCTGTCCGCATCTATCATCGTCTATAGCCTCCTGCCCAAGATCTGCCACCTCCACCAAACGTGAGTCTATTCCATTGTGGGGCATCCGCTTGTATATGGAGCCCCACTCCGATGCGAGGCAGTCTGAAAGGCGGCTAAAGTGGGCATTTAGTAGGTGGGAGATAGCGGTTGTTAGTTCAACGCTGCAGGTAGCCATGCTATCACCACGGTGGCACTCTCTTCTATCCTGTGTGGCCGATCACATACGTTATGTAAACAAGGCCTCTTGATTCACTAGGAAGCCTTTACACAGATGAGAAAATGGCCGCTCCTAGGCTGTCTCAGCATTAGTCAGGCCACAAAAACATCAACTCTCTCTTCTTTAAAATTACTATCCGGTGGTCTATGTTTCCCTTTCTTCCTCTCAGGGGTTAGATGTACCTAAGATATGGATTTAAACTGGGCTGAAGGGTCAAAAAAGTGAGATTGTATGCCATATCAGTAGAGCTGAAATAAAACGCGACCTCTCAGTACCCAGGCTTGCTCCGCCCCAAATATTCATATTTTAATGTTGGGTTAGTGCACTTGCGAATATATGATGGGGTTTGTGCATGAGTGATATTGTAAGTTTAGCTTTTTATGTGTTGTGTTAGTACGAGAGCAACAACAGCTTACTTTCAACTTGTAATATGAATCCAACCTGACACATGCAAAAAGCTTACTTCTAGTCCAGCTAATGCTTGAACGACAGAGTTAAAACTTGTAATCTAGCCCTATCTGTTTCAAACCATTGCAGACATAAAACTTATAGTAATAAGCAAGTATTTGTGCAATAACAAAATGCTAAAACACAGAGCATTTTTCATTTACACTTTTATGTATCTTTAAGAAAAGCCTATTAATTGTCTCACGCAATATCTGATAGGGTACTAAAAGTTACTAAAAGTATCATAGATGGTCAAATGATTTGTATTGTATTACAAAATATTTTTAATATGTTTAGATAATTGCATTGAACTGAGGAAAGAAATCCCTAGGCAGTCTCCAGCATTATCTAGTTAGAAATCCTGTTTGCTGATATATATCTTGATAAATTATAATACGGGGGATGCATGGCATAATATCCAAGCAAAGGTCAAGAGAATTATTAGAATCTTAGAACTTAATGCATTACCACCAATGTCTAGTCTAATCTAATGGGTCATAAACAGGTAAACTCAAGGAAATAAATTATATGTGTACAGTTGGCAGTTGGGACTAACATTTCTATAATAGTAAAGCATTTGAGAACTGATCATAGTAAGGACTTCATGGGAAAATTCATGACGTGATTTGTAATATAATGCTAAAATAATTTAATATTAATCTGCATTATATGACTATAATATACAATGTATTTACAAGAAGACAAATTAAAGAGATATCTAAGTAGACTCCAGTGCATTTCTAAGAAGACAACTTAATAAAATATCTGAGTTGACTACAGTGATACTAATTCGCTAGCTCTCTTTACTAACCAAATTTCTTTCATTAATTATCACCTTGTAGTAGTCATTAATTTGCTAACTAAGTTTCATGTTTGCACTCTTTCAGTTTCTTAACAGTAACAATTTTATTTGCTTCGTTGATTTTTACAAATTAGCAAAAATGTTGAGTTCTTTTTTCATTTACAAGTCCTATCAAGAGTGTGTAAGCACTTCTACATATTTTAATGTCTCTTTTGAGACTACTACAAATTGCAACATGCTACATATTTCTTTAAACAAGTTAATAAATTCCTTTTTAATTAAAAAGTGTTAAAGTAAAATATGTTACTGCTATTAAATGTTAAACTTTGGTAGCTTAAAGGGATATTGCAGCCATTTTTTCCCTTTGATTCTTCTAAAAGAGGTCTATCTTGGGCCTCAGGTCTGTATTGACACTCACAACTGTTCACACAATCGCCTAGAGTCAATAAAACCTGTATGTGAAACAAGTATTTTGTGGGGGAATTTTTTTTTTCCGTAACATTGCATCATGCAATTGAAATAAATTTGTACCCATCACAAAATTTGTACCCTACACATATATGAGTGACTCTTTTATAAGTAATTGAGCAGCAAATGTGTCATGTTAATTTATATATCAATACATTGAACAAGCTGCACTCTAAAAGATACTGGAATGAGAAACTCTTTTAAAATGTTGTAGAACAAAAAAAATATGGGAAAAAAAAAATATGAAAAAAGTAAAAGACAAAAAAGCAAAACATGACCTCAAGACAAAATACTTCAAAAGGTAATTGAGACTTTATGAATTCCATATGCTTAGCTTTAGTAGGTGAAAAATCCCAACTAAACACCTGAAATGATCAGCCCCTTATTCACATATGCATGGTCTCTGAGACAACTCAGATCATGTGATCATGCAAAAAAGTCTTCTTAAATAAAACTATTACATTTTTTATAAGAATATACAAGATAGAAGCATTGTGGTGTATTGTTTTTTATTGACTACAGGTTATAGAAAATGATTCAAGAAATATGTAATTTTCATCTTTAAATAAGCTAACAAGCTAAAACGCATTGATGGGATACCTTTAAAAAACTTGCAAATATCAAGCTTAAATAAACTTTGGAACATTATTCTCTTACTAATGATAGTGATATTGGAACTTTGTGACTTATAGCGCTCTGAGTATTCAAATATATACATGGCTCAAATGAACATATGATAGACAAGGTTTTCTCAAAATACCAGTAACCCGCTCTTCTGATTGGTCACTAGGGATCATGTGACATGGGCTGATGAAAGCAGCATTGACATTGGGCGAAAAAGACACTGAGGTGCACGATTGCTCTGAGCTCTTTAAAAGTGAAGGTAAGAGGCAGCGGGAAATCATTCAATATCAGATTTCATCTATTGAAAAGGAACTTTTATAAATACTAAATATCGACCTTCCGAAAAATGAAATTTACAAAAAAAAAAAAAAAAGATGGTTATGTAATAAGCAGAACAGGGCAAATACAGGTACTGGATGATTATGTGATTTACATATCAGAGACTATGAGGTCAATTTATCAAGTTCCGTACGGAGCTTGATTCCCCATTTTGCCCTGTGATGCCCGTGTTTCCGGCGCTGCTCCATAACCTGTCCGCCTGCTCAGAGGCGACAGACAGAAATCAACCCAATCGAATACGATCGGAAATGCTGGTGCAATGATAAATGTCGACAGCGTATGCATTTATTGATGTGCAGCGGACATGATAAGCTACATTGTATCATGTGCGCTCACACTTTTTTAAATTGACCCCTAAATGCTTAAAATTCAAAAAAAGAAAAAAAAAATCATTGTGAATATTTCAAAGATTCTAGCGAGGTTTTGAACGGCACGTGATTTTTAATTCTGAATTTTAAATTTCACGCACATTTTTTTATTTATACAAATAAAAGAATATATGTTAAAATTATTTTAATTAACCACCAGTGGTAAAGGTAGCGTTTTATGTTTTTACTAGTACTAAAGCCCGTGTACAAGGGCCATTTTTTGCAGTACAGCGGTCCCACCCCTTGCTCTCTCCCCCCTCTCTTTTGCTCTCTCTTCCCCCCTTTCTTTTGCTTTCTCTCCCCCCTCTCTTTTGCTTTCTCCCCCAACCCTCTCCTTTGCTCTCTCTCTCTCCCCTCTTTTGCTCTCTCCCTCCTTTCTTTTGCTCTCTCTCCCCTCTTTGGCTCTCCTCCCCCCTCTTTGGCTCTCTCCCCCCCTCTTTGGCTCCCCCCCCCTCTTTGGCTCTCTCCCCTCTTTTGCTCTCTCTCCTCTTTGGCTCTCTCTCTCCCCCCTCTTTGTCTCTCTCCCCTCTTTGGCTCTCTTTCCTCTTTGGCTCTCTCTCTCTCCCCTCTTTGGCTCTCCCCTCCCCTTTGCCCCCCCCCCTCTTTGGCTCTCCCCCCCCTCTTTTGCTCTCTCTCTCTCCCCTCTTTGGCTCTCTCTCCCCTCTTTGGCTCTCCCTCCCCCTCTTTGGCTCTCCCTCCCCCTCTTTGGCTCTGCCCCCCCCTCTTTGGCTCTACCCCCCCCTCTTTGGCTCTACCCCCCCCTCTTTGGCTCTCTCTCCCCCCTCTTTGGCTCTCTCTCCCCCCTCTTTGGCTCTCTCTCCTTTTTGGCTCTTTTTCCTCTCTGGCTCTCCCCCCCCTTCTCTTTGGTTCTCCCCCCCCCCTTCTCTTTGGCTCTCCCCCCCCTTCTCTTTTGCTCTCCCCCCCTTCTCTTTGGCTCTCCCTCCCCCTTCTCTTTGGCTCTCCCCCCCCTTCTCTTTGGCTCTCCCCCCCCCTTCTCTTTGGCTCTCCCCCCCCTTCTCTTTGGCTCTCCCCCCCCCTTCTCTTTGGCTCTCCCCCCCCTTCTCTTTGGCTCTCCCCCCCCTTCTCTTTGGCTCTCCCCCCCTTCTCTTTGCCCCCCCCCTTCTCTTTGGCTCTCCCCCCCTTCTCTTTGGCTCTCCCCCCCCTTCTCTTTGGCTCTCCCCCCTCTTCTCTTTGGCTCTCCCCCCCCCCTTCTCTTTGGCTCTCCCCCCCCCCTTCTCTTTGGCTCTCCCCCCCCCCCTTCTCTTTGGCTCTCCCCCCTTCTCTTTGGCTCTCCCCCCCCTTCTCTTTGGCTCTCAACTTCTCTTTGGCTCCCCCCTTCTCTTTGGCTCTCCCCCCTTCTCTTTGGCTCTCTCTCCCCCCTTTGGCTCTCTCTCCCCTCTTTGGCCCTTCTCCCCCCCTCTCCTGCTCCTTCTCCCCCCCTCTCCTTCTCCCTCTCTGGCTCTGTCTTGAAGTCTTCACATTGCGGGACCCCGCCCGGCCACGCCCCATCGCGGCGGCACCCACCCGGCCACGCTCATCGCGACGACCGGCCACGCCCCATCGTGGTGGCACCCGCCCGGCCACGCCCATCGCGACGCCCGCCCACGCCCCCATCGCAATGCTCCCGTCGGCCACAAACAGCTGTGAGGTCTGGGGAGCGTGTGGCCGCTTCTCACGCAGCACACCTCACAGCTGTTGAGTAGCTCGCGCTCCATATCTCTTGACACAGGCTGTTTCAATCAGCTTACCTCGCGCTCCCCAGACCTCACAGCTGCTTGTGTATCTCGAGCTCTCTATCTCAAGGCCAAGTGTTTGTCTCTACTGCGCATGACGGCTTCAGACAAACACTTGGCCTTTTATAATATAGGATGTTTGTAGCTATCTATATACACATTTTAGTTGAACATATATATGTATTTATGGAATTTTAGAATTCCATAATATTAAAGAAAGAAAGACACAAATACAATAAACCTAATTTAAAATGTTATTTGTAATTTTACCCCAACATGATTTCTCATCATATCAGAATTCTTCAATACAAAATCATTTAAAGTTTAAACAACATTGTAAAATATTTGTTGAAAAACGTATTAACACACATGCAGAATATATTGTGTTTGCAACATTATTGGCAGTATGTACAACTGGTGTGGCGCACAGTTCAATATATTATCTTAAACACCACTGTGCCTGTAATTAACTTTAGTGAAAGACCTCTTATCTTTTCAGAGAAAATGTTCTGGTTTTAAGTGTACACTATTACAAACCTTATCTAAGTAAATTTGTCGATTAAAGTGCAGAATTATTGACGCTCTGGCTTAGAATATAGTCTTCTAGCATAAGCTAAGTACGTTGTTAATCACTTGTTAAGAATAATATTTTCTTATGCACAAACCCACCATGTGCTAATCTTTTTATAGTCTAAAATCTTTACTCTCAATCTATTGCTCTGTAGGCATAGATATTTAACTAATTGTTATAAGCAAAGGATATGATATACTGTTCCATGAAGAGATGCCAGAATAATTTTATAACATACTGTTTTAATAAGTATTCTAATAATGAATGATATTAGTAAAAAGGAATAAAAAAAACTATTGAAATTACAAAGCTTAGTATAAGCTTTTCTGAATCTCTGATGGATGTGCCCCAGTTTTATATTGTTGGAATTTCAAGTACTTTAATATTTTATAACCACTCAGAGTCCTTGAATAACATGATTAAGATAAATATTGTTACAGGTATTTGCAAAGCAAAAAGAAAAGGAATCATTTTCTATGGTTCACTCATGTCTCTCATAAAGTGGACAATCTTGTTATCAAGTATATAAAGTGGTAACACACTTATAGATAAAGCTTAAAGGTACAGTATACATTCATTTTCATATAACTGCATGTAATAGACACTACTATAAAGATAAAAATCCAGTATAAAACTGTTTAAAAACTTACTTAGAAGCTCTCAGTTTAGCTCTGTTGAAAAGGCAGCTGGAAAGCCCACTGGAAGTGGGAAATAAGACACTCCCCCTCTCTCCACCTTCTTTTGCATATGAAAAGACCCTTTACACAAACAGGAACAAGCTGGAGTAGGTATCTGACAGTTTTCTCCTAACACTTTGGGGCTTGGTTAGGAGTCTGAAAATCAGAGCAATGTTATTTAAAAAATAAGCAAAACTATACATTTAAAACAAACTTGATGGGCTATATAAATAGATCATCTACAAAACATTTATGCAAAGAAAAAATGAGTGTATAATGTTCCTTTAAAGGGACAGTCTACCATAGAATTGTTATTGTTTTAAAATATAGATAATCCCTTTATTACCCATTCCCCAGTTTTGCATAACCAACACTGTTATATTAATACACTTTTTACCTCTGTGATTACCTTGTATCTAAGAACCTTCTTCCAGCCCCCTAATCACATGACTGTGACTGTTTATTATCTATTGTCTTGCATTTAGCATTGTGTTGGGCTAAATCTTAAATAACCCCCTGTGCCTGAACACAGTGTTATCTATATGGCCCACGTGTACTTTCTGTCTCTTTGTGTTGAAAAGAGATTTAAAAAGCATGTGATAAGAGGCAGCCCTCAAAGGCTTAGAAATTAGCATATGAGCCTACCTATGTTTAGTTTAAACTAAGAATACCAAGAGAAAAAAGCAAATTTGATGATAAAAGTAAATTGGAAAGTTGATTAAAATTAAAAGTCCAATCTGAATAATAAAAGTTTAATTTATACTAGACTGTCCCTTTAACTATAATGTTCAGTACATAAATATCCTGCAATAATTTATGCTAGCAATTCATTATAGAAGAGTTTTTTTTTAATTATTATTCATGGAACAGACAGGACAAATAGTGTAAGGGATTTAAGGATCCATGGATATACATATGGTTGCTATTCTATGTATTAATTAAGCTTATACTTTAGAAGGAAATATTGTCAGAATCAATGGACCTGGTTCTTACCTGCTGTCAAAAATGTTTGTTTCCATAATTTCAAAGGGTCATGGTAGGAATATAGAACACACAAACTCACACTTACTAAAAGTATGCATAAACGGGCATCTCATAAAGTCCCCTCCACTGGATAAATCATTCGCAAGTCTTCCGCAATCTGGTATTCTCCAAGCAAAACAGACTTTCTCAGAGAAGCTGATACGAAATCTCTGCTTAGAGAATAACAAATGTTCAGCTTCTGATTGACGTAAGAATGGACATTGTAAGATGCCCATCAATATTTACCTTTTGTAACTGTGATATTTTTGTGTATGCTTATAATTTTATCATTAAACTACCTTGAAATGTTTTTGCATTACAACCTTCATGTGTTACTTGTGGACTGAGGACCAACAAGCAGATGTACAGCAACAACCATTGAGGTCAATAGTGAATTGGGACAATACCTATAATTACATACTGTATATATTTGGTGAATTTTTATTATTATTAAAGGGCCACTAAACCCAAAATCTTTCTTTCATGATTCAGATAGAGAATAAAAATTTAGACAACATTACAATTTACTTCTATTATTTATTTTGCTAATTTTTTTAGATATCCTTAGTTGAAGAAAAAGCAATGCACATGGTGAGCCAATCAATAACTTATATTATCATTTATACTCATTCTCATGGCATTCTTTGTTGAAGAGATATCTAGTTAGGTAGTGTGCACATGCCTGGAGCACTACATAGCAGGAAGAGGTTCTGCCAGCTAGTACTGTGAAACATGTATTACATTCTTGCAAAACCACTTCCATAAAGTGCTGCAGACACATGCACACTACTGTGCTTACTTTATTGCTTTTCAACAAGAGATCATTTTATAATAGAAGTAAGCTAGAAAGTTAGTTTTATCTGAATCATAAAAGAAACTATTTAGGTTTAATGCCACTTAAAGTATGACTATAGGCTCCACGAACAAAGCACTGAATGCTGCCTAGGTGGGGACAGGCTCACTTAATCAAAGAGTTCATCTGATCTCTGAGTTGGTGAAGCTAAATCATCCCAACCAATCTTGTGCAAGTAGGCGACGGTGCAGTACAAGTATATTTTTGTGCAATAGCACGTACAGGCAGCAGGCATACAGTAAGCCACAATCGTCTTGTTTCCAACTGAGTTTTTGCGAGGTTGTAAAACAAAAAACTGCTGGCAGAAGTCATTAAGGTTACCGACAGTTTATGATGGCATATTTTTGAGATCATTACAAGGCCCATAGGAAATGTCCATTTACACCAGGTTTCCATTGAAAAAGCAAACAGTTAAAACACTGTCGGAAGTTGTTGAAAAGGTCTCAAACATTATGACATGCTCAATTAGGTGTAAAATAAGGAAAAATACGTTTTTTGAGGCCTCTTTTCCATTGAAATATTAACGTTCTCAAACAATGCAAGTGTTCTACTTTTTACATTTATTGTTAGTTGCAATTGTAAGTTACTCACCCGTAAGCTCCCGGTCCGGCACCTCCGGTCTCAGCAGAGAGTAATTGCTTCCAACTCTTCCCTGGATGCCGAGATTCAAACCCTCCTGCTCTTGCGTGCAGATTCCATAGGCGCGAGTGGCTGCGCACTGATGGAATTTAAAGGGGATATGCACTAATTGTCAGAACTCCCACCTGGAGGAGTATGAGTTCCTATGAAAGCTCACTCTGCCTTTCACTCTGGGCTGAGTTATTGCATTTCAACCTTACTCCTGTTAAGCTAAGCATACCTATCTGCTACCTTTGAATACTTAAGTTGTTCCAGAGATTTTCCTCTCACCAGCTGTGCCTGTTGTATCTACCAGGTATTCTGTGACAACCTCACCCTTTACTTTTCCATTCAAGCACAAGTGCCCATTGGACTTTGTTACTACAACCTACTTAAGTTTTCTGAACCTAGTATTGGACTTTATTTTTCTGCATTGGGCATATGTTCAAACTTGCTGTTTCTGTGATGTTCAATTTGAACTACCAACTGTTCTTTTGCTTATCAATCAGTAAAGCTTTTAAAAAGACTTTCACTGTTCTGTGTATCTGTTACTGCATTCTAAGTTCCACACACCTTACCCCCTCCATAATTCCAACTATGCCTATGCCTAGGGCAGCACTAAATATTACATATATCAATAAATGTAAATATTTAATAAAACAAAACATTTTTTTTTAATTAATTCAATGTATCTTTGCTTTTGCTTCTCTCTAGAGGTGATCACAGATATGGAGCTCAGATGTAAATTTTATAGTGTAAGGTTGTTACCATAGCAATGAAATTATTATGGCTTGATTTTCAAGAAATCCGTCAGAAGCATTAACACAATGTTATATTACACCTACACGAAAAGAGCTACTGCACGCATTGAGCAATATTTTTCAAAGGAAACCTGGGACTAAAATGGAGTCGTAAATGACTTTTAGCTGTTGGCCACTTTGGCAGCTTATGGCTCCATTTTTAGTGACTTTAAGGAAAAGACCCCAATGTCGAGTGCACAGGTTGCCAAACCACCAGGAATCTTGTCTGTCCACAACTTTATACATGGGGCCCTATATGTAGATTTTAGCCAAATGTACTGTAAAATGTATCTGCCAATTTTCATGAAAAAAAAATTTGGCATGAAAATTAATTTCATGTGTTAGATAAATCCTTTTATATTTGATTTATTTAAAAAATCAGCAGTCAGTCTAGAGATATTATTGGATTTTTTTATGGAACTGGAGCAGAAAAATTAAAACTCTTGAAACATTTACAGATGTAGATTTAAGTGCCAGACTGAAATTATATTTACTTGACATTTTCAATTTTTTAAATGTTTTTTATTTAGATTTTGATTTTTTGTGTACTGGCTTGGTAATCCAACTGTCTGACTGACAGCACAATTTTAAAAATCATCTAATGTGCTTTATGTGACCCATAAAAATGGATTTATTTACACTAGAATGAGTCAAAAGTAAACAAAAACCTCATATTTGTAAATAAATTAATAAATAAAGCTTAGATAACGTTATTAAAGGTAGGGTGGATACTAAAAGTTACAAAAAAATGAAATAGTCAAGGTGAGACAGAATGCATTGGAACAAAAGAAAGGTTAAAGGAGCAGTCAAGTCCAAATTTTTTTTCAGATAGGGCATGTCATTTTAAACAACTTTCCAGTTTACTTTTATCACCATTTTTGCTTTGTTCTCTTGGTATTCTTAGTTGAAAGCTAAACCTAGGAGGTTCATATGCTAATTTCTTAGACCTTAATGGCTGCCTCTAATCTGAAAGCATTTTAAACACTAGAGGGCATTAGTTCATGTGTTTCATATAGATAACATTGAGCTCATGCACGTGAAGTTACCCTCGAGTGAGAAAGAACTGAAATAAGGGGGCAGTTTGCAGAGGCTTAGATACAAGGTAATTACAGAGGTAAAATGTGTATTATTATAACTGTGCTGGTTATGCAAAACTGGAGAATGGGTAATAAAGGGATTACCTATCCTTTTAAACAACAAAAATTCTGGGGTTGTCTGTCCCTTTAAATCAGTTTTAAATCAGTCTCATGTAAAAGCAAACAAAAAATCATACAAATGGGCTAATCATGTGATGCACATGATTTTTAACACAGTTCTTACTACCTTACTGGAGAAAACTTTAGGCATACAAGCTGCTTGTTTTTAGAAATATGCTTGTTTTTTATTGCAAGAACAGTATTGTGTAAAAGGGAAATTTTAATCTTTGATCACTTATGATTGATGCAGCTAAAAGGCCATGGTTTGCAAAGTGCATGACAGATATGATGTTGTGTTAAAGTACAGAAACAGGTTGCCAAGAAGAGTGTAACTTGGATTTAACCCTGACATTCATTGCACAATAGCCAGTGCATTAGTAAAAAAATTTGTGTACACTTTTAAACGCCCATTCACTCTACATCATCCTTTAGGATTGTAGGGTAAGGAAATGTATTCTGGCAGCATGCCCTGAGAAACAAGTACCTTAAAAAATAGTCTAATTTCTGCTTATTAGCCCCTTAGCAGGCCTGAAAACTGCCCTAGGGCAGAACATATATATATAGGCTTATATCATTGCCCACCATATACAACCCTGCTAATCTGATAAATTGTATCCAAGTCATTCTAATACTAATCATACAGGCCAAAGAGACTTAGACAGCCAAATTAAACCTTTTCAAAATTTCCACCCTTTTTTAAATATGACCATCTGCCTGTCTTGATTTTACCTATGATAGCTCCCCAATTCCAGCTGTCCAATCTCCTCTTTCCAACATCACTCACTGTTCTATCCACTTTGATAGTCAGTGTCCCGTTCATGCCTTTTCCCCCCTAGAGCAGCCTATGCCATAAGTTGGTCCTGACCTATGTTCCATTTCACTGTCCAATCATGAAACTGAGGCTCAAACACTCTCATTCCTCTATGTTGATTTGGACTAGCAATTACCACTAGTTCTTTCATTCTCAGTCCTACCAGTCACTCATACCAACTACCCTTCTTGCAGACTGAGTACCTTTGTTTGTCCACATTACATAAATGGTAAAGCAGCAGGATTCATTTGAAACTGATTGTCAAGTTCATGTAAATGGAATTTTTTATAGTGAATTAAGTATCAGACTTTTTTGAAAGTCAAGCATTTAACCCATTCAATGCATTTAAACATTGTAACTTTTATACTCAAATAACTATACATATAGAGGTGCACACTATTTTAGCTGCTCATGAGTAGTGATGTCACGAATAGTTCGCCGGCGAATAGTTCCCGGTGAACATAGCATGTTCGCGTTTGCCTTGGCGGGCGAAGATATGCGATGTTCGATCCTCCCCCTATTCGTCATCATTGAGTAAACTTTGACCCTGTACCTCACAGTCAGAAGACACATTCCAGCCAATCAGCAGCAGACCCTCCCTCCCAGACCCTCCCACCTCCTGGACAGCATCCATTTTAGATTCATTTGGAAGCTGCATTCTTAGTGAGAGGAGGGACAGTGTAGCTGATGCTGATTTAATAGGGAAATTGATAGCTAGGCTAGTGTATTCAGTGTCCACTACAGTCCTGAAGGACTCAGCTGATCTCTGCTGTAAGGACAGCACCCCAAAAAGCCCTTTTTATGGCTAGAACATCAGTCTGCTTTTTTTTTTTTTTTTCCCTGTGTAATCTAATTGCCTGCCAGCGTGTGTGTCAGGTTCACAGCGTATACTGTGCCCACTTGCCCAGTGCCACCACTCATATCTGGTGTAACAGTAGTGTACATTTAAAAAAAAACAACACTTTTTTGACTGTGAAATAATAGCAGACAGCTGCCAGTACCCAAGATGGCCGCCAATAAGGCAGATGGGGAGGGTTAGAGAGCTGTTTTTGGGGGGGATCAGGGAGGTTGGGGGCTAAGGGGGGATGCTACACCACAGCATATGTAAATATGCAAAAAAAAAATATATTTTTTTTAAAACCTTTTATTTTAGTACTGGCAGACTTTCTGCCAGTACTTAAGATGGCGGTGACAATTGTGGGGTGGGGGAGGGAAGGGAGCTGTTTGAGAGGGATCAGGGGGTCTGATGTGTCAGGTGGGAGGCTGATCTCTACACTAAAGCTAAAATTAACCCTGGAAGCTCCCTACAAACTACCTAATTAACCCCTTCACTGCTAGCCATAATACACGTGTGATGAGCAGCAGCATTTAGCGGCCTTCTAATTACCAGAAAGCAATGCCAAAGTCATATATGTCTGCTTTTTCTGAACAAAGGGGATCCCAGAGAAGCATTTACAACCATTTATGCCATAATTGCATAAGTTGTTTGTAAATAATTTCTGTGAGAAACCTAAAGTTTGTGAAAAAGTGAACAATTTTTTTTATTTGATCGCATTTGGAGGTGAAATGGTGGCATGAAATATACCAAAATGGGCCTAGAGCAATACTTTGGGTTGTCTACTACACTACACTTAAGCTAAAATTAACTCTACAAGCTGCCTACATGCTCCCTAATTAACCCCTTCACTGCTGGGCATAAAACACGTGTGGTGCGCAGTGGCATTTAGCAGCCTTCTAATTTCCAAAAAGCAACACCAAAGCCATATAAGTCTGGTATAATGGCATGTCTGGCAAACAGTGTTGGGGCAAGGGTCCATCTGACCACTGATACCTGGTCTGCAAAGCATGGTAAGGGCAGGTATATCACCTACACTGCGCACTGTGAAGCGGGCGTAAACCCTTACACGTAACCCTTACACTACCTGATCGATACAACATCATACCTGATATTTTAAAGCCCGTTATTCCAAGCAATTTAGGAATGTTAGGTGATTTATGCCCTTTATGGATTAAAACCAGACTCTTCATCAACTATGTAATTTTCCATGGGAGTTTTGCCATGGATCCCCCTCCGGTATGCCACAGTCCAGGTGTTAGTGCCCTTGAAACAACTTTTCCATCACTATTGTGGCGAGAAAGAGTCCCTGTGGGTTTTAAAATTCGCCTGCCTATTGAAGTCTATGGCTGTTCGCCCGGTTCGCCCGTTCGCGAACTTTTGCGGAAGTTCGTGTCCGCCGTTCACGAACCCAAATTTTTAGGTTCGCAACATCACTACTCAGTAGTAGCTTGGTACACATATTATGTTGACCTTCAGTGTAATTCCTTACCTTGCTTGTCTATTGTGTGATGCACGACCAAAACAGATAGCGCTAAAAGCGATTTGAGACAATCATAATCTTATATTTAATCTGTACATAAAAACATAATAAATTAGTATGCACTGAGTAAATACTACATTATCATTCTCTGTAATCGATTTTAGCGTAGTGTTTGTTGTGCATCTGACTTTTAGTACAGTGTATTACAGATCAGCAGTATTTGAAAGTTTTACATTTATTGTGTGCTCTGGTCATTTATTTATTTATTTATTTATTTATTTTTAGCTCTTAACCTGGTTGCTACAAAACATTAAAATCGATAATAATGTAAATGGTATTTTGGCTTATTTTAATAACCTGAATATAACAGGCTTTAAAGGATAAATAGCACATTAAATGGACAGTCAACACCAGAATTTTTGTTGTTTTAAAAGATAGATAATCCCTTAATTATCCATTCCCCAGTTTTGCATAACCAACACAGTTATAATAATACCTCTGTGATTACCTTGACTGCCCCCTTATTTTAGTTATTTTGACAGACTTGCATTTAAGCCAATTAGTGCTCACTCCTTGGTAAATTCCTGCGCAGAGCGTCCTCTTCAAAGGGTCGCTGCTTTGCATTCATCATTAGTGTACGGCAGCGACCATATGAAGAGGAACCCACCTACATTTAAAAAAAAAAAAAAAAAAAAAACTAACACTAACCCCAGAAGATCTACCCACGGTTTCTTAAAGGGACATTAAACCCAAAAAAATTATTTCATGATTCAGACAGAGAATACAATTTTAAACAACATTCCATTTTACTTCTATTATCTAATTTGCTTCATTCTTTAGATATATTTTGTTAAAGAAATAGCAATGCACATGGGTGAGCCAATCACATAAGGCAAATATGTGCAGCCACCAATCAGATGCTACTGAGCCTATCTAGATATGCTTTTCAGGACAGATTATCAAGAGAATGAAGCAAATTAAATAATAGAAGTTAATTAGAAAGTTGTTAAAAATGGTATTCTCTATCTGAATCATTAAAGAAGAAATTTGGGTTTAATGTCCCTTTAAGTCCGGACATTCATCTCCATCCAGGCGGTGAGGTCTTCATCCATCCCTGGGGCATCTTCTATCTTCATCCCGGCGGCATGGAGTGGAGCCATCCAGGAAGCTGATCCCATCCGCACTTCAGGTGTTAGGTTTTTTCTAACACTCTCTCCCCATTGATGTCTATGGGGGAAAGCGTGCATGAGCACGTATTTTAAGCCCTTGGCTTTTGTACGGTATGGATCTTAACACCACAACATCGCACGCACAAGGAGGCTTTATAGAAACTCGTAATGACAGCGCTATGGGGGTGAAATAACGCAACTTTTGTTGCATTCATTTCACACCCTGTTTAGCGCAAAACTCGTAATCTAGGTAAAAAGTTAGTAATATAAATCACATCATACATACACATAATATACACGTCTTGTATACCTATAGTGCCCAAACCCAAATATATAATAATTGATTTACATGTTTTGCAATTTTATTGGAAATGTAAAAGTTAATTTCACACATGCAGATTGCTTTTGTCATTTATCCATTTATTGTCATTTATGCAAAGACTTGTATTCTAAGGGATATCCGTGCTGAATTGCCATTGTATCAGTGATTTGCATTTGTATAAAATATATATATATATATACAGTATGTCACAAAAGTGATTTCCCCCCCTTTACATTTTTTGTAAATATTTTATTATATCTTTTCATGTGACAACACTTAAGAAATGACACTTCGCTACAATGTAAAGTAGTGAGTGTACAGCTTGTATAACAGTGTACATTTAAAGAATAAAAATATAGGAGAAGCGCTAAAAGAAGCTAAAGGTGCAATAATAATACAATGTGAGATTATGCAAATAAGGTTTAATCAAACACTCAACTGTAATACAGAGCCTGTAAAGATAGAATACATAAATGTAAAAACATTAAAAATCGGACGTCTCCGATATAATAAAACACAAGTAAAAAACAAATGACTACTGTTGCCAATATGATAGAATATGTCTTAGTATCAATCAGATAAAAAAACAAAAAGATCACAAAAAACAGGGATCAATTCCAGGTAAGATCATCTTGAGAAAGCCCTGCAAGAGGGAGAAACACGTTGATGATAAACCACAGCTTTCCTGTATTTTATACCACACCTATAAGGACTCTAATACTCTGTTAAAGTACAAGGTTTTCAGCTAAATTTAGTTTGCCAAATGCAAATCTACAGAGAGCGCTAGGACAGCATTGGGAAAGGATACGCTCTTAAGCCAAGCCGGTTCTAAGATTTTACATCGAAGCCCGTGGGTTGCTGGAAGGTCTGAAAGAGAGATCTGGATGCAAGTTAACCCTGCGTGCTGTTTTGCACTAAGAGCGGGGATATCACACTATTTCTACAATATAGCAGCCGCTATACTTCGTCTGTCAAGTTATCCTGACCAATAGGATTTTCCTTTAGAGACGACGCCTCCCGACCAGTGACGTCACGGGACACACATACGCCTCACGGTGGTGGTATTACTTTGTACTTTGGAAGGTAACACGGTAAATCTTACCTGGAATTGATCCCTGTTTTTTGTGATCTTTTTGAGGGCCCAAGTTTTTTTATCTGATTGATACTAAGACATATTCTATCATATTGGCAACAGTAGTCATTTGTTTTTTACTTGTGTTTTATTATATCGGAGACGTCCGATTTTTAATGTCTTTACATTTATGTATTCTATCTTTACAGGCTCTGTATTACAGTTGAGTGTTTGATTAAACCTTATTTGCATAGCAAGTCGTATATCTCACATTGTATTATTATTGCACCTTTAGCTTCTTTTAGCGCTTCTCCTATATTTTTATTCTTTGATTGTCTTTTTTCCCCTAACGTTAGGGACTTTAGGGCTGGAGCAGCTTGGTGTCTCTTGCGCACACTATAACATATTTATATAACAGTGTAGATTTGCTGACCCCTCAAAAAAACTCAACACACAGTTATTCATGTCTAAACCGTTGGCAACAAAAGTGAGTACGCCCCTAAGTGGAAATGTCCAAATTGGGCCCAAAGTGTCAATATTTTGTGTGGCCACCATTATTTTGCAGCATTGCCTTAACCCTCTTGGTCATGGAGTTCACCAGAGCTTCACAGGTTGCCACTCCTCCATGACGACATCACGAAGCTGGTGAATGTTAGAGACCTTGCACTCCCCCATCTTCTCTTTGAGGATTCCACACAGATGCTCAATGGGGTTAGGTCTGGAGACATGCTTGGCCAGTCTATCACCTTTACTCTCAGATTTTTTGGGAAGGCAGTGGTCATCTTGGAGGTGTGTTTGGGATCGTTATCATGTTGGAATACTGCCCTGCGGCCCAGTCTCCGAAGGGAGGGGATCATGCTCTGCTACATTATGTCACAGTACATGTTGGCATTCATGGTTCCCTCAATGAACTGTAGCTCCTCAGTGCCAGCCCAGACCATGACACTACAACCACCATTCTTGACTGTAGGCAAGACACACTTGTCTTTGTTCTCCTCACCTGGTTGCCACCACACACACGTTACACCATCTGAACCAAATAAATTTATCTTGGCCTCATTGGACCACAGGACATGGTTCTAGTAATCCATGTCCTTAGTCTGCTTGTCTTCAGCAAATTTTTTGCAGGCTTTCTTACGCATCATCTTTATAAGAGGCACCCTTCTGGGATGACAGCCATGCAGAACAATTTGATGCAGTGTGCAGTGTTTGGTCTGAGCACTGACAGGCTGACCCCCCCCCCCCTCCCACACCTTCAACCTCTGCAGCAATGCTGGCAGCACTCATATGTCTATTTCCCAAAGACAACCTCTGGATATGACACTAAGCATGTGCACTCAACTTCTTTGATCAACTGTGGCGAGGCCTGTTCTGAGTGGAACCTGTCCTGTGAAACACCTGGATAGTCTTGCCCACCGTGCTGCAGCTCAGTTTTAGGGTTTTGGCAATCTTCTTATAGCCTAGGCCATCTTTATGTAGAGCAACAATACTTTTTTTCAGATCCTCAGAGAGTTCTTTGCCATGAGGTACCATGTTAAACCTCCAGTGACCAGTATTTGAGAGTGTGAGAGCGATAACACCAAATTTAACACACCTGCTCCCCATTCATACCTGAGACCTTGTAACACTAATGAGTCACATGACACCGGGGAGGGAAAATGGCTAATTGGGCCCAATTTGGACATTTCCACTTAGGGGTGTACTCACGTTTGTTGCCAACGGTTTAGACATTAATGGCTGTGTGTTGAGTTATTTTGAGGGGACAGCAAATATACATTGTTATACAGGCTGTACACTCACTACTTTACATTTTAGCAAAGTGCAATTTCTTCAGTGTTGTGAGGGGTGTACTCACTTTTGTGAGATACTGTATATATATATATATATATATATATATATATATATATTTATTTATATATATATATAATATATATATATATATATATATATATATATGTGTGTGTGTGTGTGTGTTTGTGTGAAGAACATTGGCAAATAATAGTACATAGTAAAACACATTATTAAATATAAAAATATATTAAAATAATTTTTCAAGGTTTAAGTTGAATTTAAGTTATATGTATATACAGGTATGTTTATATGTATATATATGTATGTATGTATATATCTATATATATATAAATATATATATATATATACACATATAAAAACACATATGAACACATGAATGTTTATATACACACATACATACACATATTTAGACATGAATATATATATATATATATATATATATATATATATATATACGTACATGTATATGTATTTATATATCCATTATAGCCCTTACAATTCAAATACCTTGTCATATACCATATATCTTTATAATATATAATAACTATTTCATTCCTAAGATAGGGAGAATCCACGGTTTCATTCCTTACTGTTGGGAAATACACCACCTGGCCACCAGGAGGAGGCAAAGACACCCCAGCCAAAGGCTTAAATATCCCTCCCACTTCCTCTTTACCCAAGTCATTCTATGTCTTTCGTCATGTTAGGAGGTGGCAGAGAAGTGTCAGAAGATTTGGAGAGTCCTGAAAAATGGTATCTGCAATTCGAGATAGAACTGGAGTTTTAAGAAGTCATGTCAACCTCTCAGTGAGAGTATTGATGAAAGATAGAGTCTGGAGATGCAGGTAATTTTTTTCTGTGAAATTATCCAGACTACTGCTAACAGCTCCTAAGCAATCAGTGTAGACAAGTTTCACTGCCTGCTTTCTCTCACTCAAGTCCATGTCAGGAGCGCTGCTATAAGACTGTCACACTTGAGAGGCTGTGTTCTGTTCCACAGCATGGATCCTGGAGGTAAGATTGTTTCTATTTTTACACATAAAACGCTATAACAGAGTCACAGTGTGGCTCCTTTATACCTTGATAGGATCCAGGGTTAATATCCTCTGAAGGGGGTTTATTAAACAGTTGGGGTTAATTAATCAGTGTATTAATTATTTACATGCTGCTTTGTGTGACTTTTTCCTGAGCTGATAGACTGTGTGTTTTTGGCTGGAATAAACCGGTTTCACTTTTAAGTTTAACTTTTGTTTTTGAAAGTGTTGCACAGCTCCTATTACTTGCTGTACATGTAATAACAGGGGAAGTACTGACTTGCACTCCATGTGACTGGGTGGGGTCTATGTTCATTTCCTCCATTCCGGCTAAGACTTGAACCTGAGTAGAGCGTTTCCTCTATTAGCTGTCTGGGTCTAGGAGGTGGTGAGTGCCCCAGCCATTGGGAGTATAAAGGTGCAGTTTTCTATAATAAAAAACGTTTTTATTTGTGTCCTTTAGTTGGTATATCCTGAGCTATGGAGGACTCTGGTGAAAATAATTGAGATTGATGGCACCATTTAATTAAAGTATAGGAGTCTATTACCATACATTAAAGGTTATATAGGCCTTGTAATCCAATGTAAAGTATGGTATAGGTGCTAAGTATCAAATCAACAACATTTACTCATAGTTAGTTAAAGAAACTAAACCAAATAAGTGATACTATATAAGCACTCAAATAAGACCCTGTATAAAAAAGAGAAAAGGAGAGGAGCGCCGACTCAAATGTAGGGATAAAACAATTTATTAAAACAAGAAAAACGGTTCAAAAACACTCACAAGATAAAAGGGGTAAAATTCATATCTGGGCCGTCTGCCGTGAATATTCCCCTGCGGTCAGTTTGTAGTCACTCCGATGTTAGGAGGTATATATTCTGGCTGTTAGAGTCTCACGCTTTGTAATCGGTCCTTACCACACCGCTCTGCAGTCGCGGGTGGTGACGTAGAATTCAGCGTGCAGTCTCAGTGGTTGAAAGTGGATCAATGCACTACGGATCCCTTGTAGGGACAAACGAAGTAGCGAGCCTGGATCTTTCTTCTCAAATAAGACCCGAAAAATATTTGGAGGCTGAAAAAATGTCAAACTTATTAGAACATAGTTAAAACAATGGGACAAGTTAAAACTAAAATGCTAGCAGCAAAAAAACCTGGTTGTGAATACCGGTTATATTTTGGGAATTCACATGGTCACTAGTAATAATGTCAGCCAGTTAAATCAGGAGTTGGTCTAAGATTCTATGAAGAATCTAATGATGGGTAGTGGGATAGTGATTGTAGAATTTATTAAATAATATTTTAAGTGTATTCAGGAGTGTTGCCCTGAATAACGGTACTTCTTCACTTATTTACAGAGTATAGTTATCACCACTCATTGTTGGTAATGCTGCTGAGTTAAATAAAGCTATTTGTGTTTGTGTGATTTGTACATAGGTATACAGGTTTATTACCTCTTGTAAAGACACCATAAAGTCAGCTTATTTTAATTCAGACTAAATAAGTGGTATAGTAATTGGTTCCACAAGCATATATTAAACATATAAAGCGACACAGAAGTACTATATGTTATATCCTTGGATAATATGTGTATGGATTCCACTTGGGAAAAGGATAGGTTGAACCACCATATTCTTACCCACTTGTAGGAATATAATACAATTAATCCCTATAGTACTAAGGGTCACTAAATTAAATGAAATTAATCATATCAATAAATAAACCACTACTACCCACTAGCTTGCTAAAGTGTTATAATCCTAATAGCAAATGGTTAGTTTCCATAAACAACGTCCTGTTCACATAATAGAACGTCTGTAAATAATCACTATCGTAACTCCTATAACTCATAAAGTAGCTATATCCTTGTAATGCTAATAGTTATAGAAGATCTATTAATAAACATTCATTATAATCTCTGCTTATTCTACAGTTACACTGCCTCCAATAGTAGGCTGAATTAAGTATAGATTAATATAGATAAATAGTCAGCTCCTCTATTATAACTGAGAATAGCTTGTGCTAAGGTAATCATGGCTTGCCAGTTTTAGCACTATTAGCAATGACAGATTCTTATATAGCCTTCAGTTAAGTACCGCTAATCACACTAGTCCTGTATTCATATCACTATTAGTATGGCTTGTGTACCCCCAGTTTAAACTAGTGAAAGCGGCAAGTAATTCCATCTTAGTATACGTTTTTTTAGAAAAACCATGCTGACTGGTATAGAAGTTAAATAATGTCCGCTAGTACCACTTAAACAAAATAATTACGTAGATTCTTATGAAGCTTGCAGTTAAAAAACGCTAATCACACTCGCCCTGTTTTCATATCACTGTCTGTATGACTTGTTTGCCCCCAGGTTGAGGTGTTTGAAGTGGCAAGTGATTCTAACTAAGCATTTGAGAGCCAGGCTGGCTGATTGTATTTTGAATAATAGTCACTAGTACCCTTATGATAGGATTGATCCCTTAATTGACTGATTGCAAATTAAAAAAAAAAAATTAAACTATAGAGCTCCCATCAGCTCACTCCCCTCCCTTGACACTATCCCACTACCCATCATTTGATTCTTCATAGAAGACCAGCTCCTGATTCAACTGGCTGACATTATTACTAGTGATCCTGAGAATTCCCGAATATAGCCGGTATTCACACCCAGGTTTTTTGCTGCTAACATTTTAGTTTTAACTTGTCTTATTGTTTTAACTATGTTCTAATAAAGTTTGACATTTTAATATTGTTTGACATGTTTTCAGCCTCCAAATATTTTTCAGGTCTTATTTGAGTGCTTATATAGTATCACTTCTTTGGTTTAGTTTTTTTTAACTAACTATAAGTAAACGCTATGGAGGACTCTGAAATGTTAGAAGGTACTCCTTCTGTACTAAATCATACCTGTTTATATTGTGAGGAGGCAGTGGTTTTCCCGCCCACTCAATTATGTTCCACATGCCTTAAATCCTAAGAAGGTAGACAAGCCTGTTAATGCTCTTAGTCTCTCTGAGCCATCTACCTCTCAGGACTCGGCGTCTCGTGAGATTACTACCCTTGCTACATTATCCGCTACATTATCCACTCCCAATGCAGTTCTCCGTAGCACATCTAATCCTCCATCCAGAGGGGACCTTCTTCCACGCAGTTACAAACGGCGGTGTCTGCAGCCCTCAGTGCATTATCTCGCTCTAACAAACGCAAATGAAAGGTTAAACATGGCTCTCCTGACCCGGAGTCATCTAAATATTTATTGGATTTAGCTATTATGTCCCAGTTATCTGATGATGAGTTAACCTCTGTAGCTTCAGAGGGTGAACTTTCTGGGTTGGCGTCCATAGCGTCTACGCATCCTTCTGCGGAGGGACCATCCTTTAGATTTAAAAATTGAGCACGTTTTTTATTAAAGGAGGTTCTGTCTCTGTTAGAGGTTCCAGAGGCTGCGCTGCCTGAAAAACCTATGATACCTAAAAAAGACAGAGTTTACAAAGACAGGAAAGTTCCTTTGACTTTTCCTGTGCCGGTTAAGATGGCGAACATTATTAAGAATGAGTGGGAAAGAATTGGATCTTCCTTTTCCCCCTCATCTACTTTTTAAAAGTTCTTCCCGGTCCCAGACTCTCAACTGGATTTGTGGGGCTCCATTCTAAAGGAGGATGGTGCAATTTCTACGCTTGCTAAGCGTACTACTATACCTCTTGAGGAGAGAGTTCTTCGTTCAGAGAGCCGATGGATATGAAAATGGAAACCTTTCTGAGAAAGATGTTTCAACATATGGGATTTTTGTTTCAACCGGCGGCTGCAGCTGCAACCGTTGCCAGAGCGGCTACCTACTGGTGCGTCTCTTTGTCGGAACTCATTGAGGTGGAGTCTCCCTACGAGGATATTCAAGACAGAATTAAAGCTATGAAAATTGCTAATTCTTTTATATGTGAGGCGAACATGCAAATTATTTGCCTAAATGCAAAATCCTCTGGCTTTGCGGTCCTAGCCTGCCAGGCGCTCTGGTTGAAGTCTTGGTCTGTGGATATGACTTCTAAGTCTAGACTCCTTTTTCTTCCCTTCAAGGGAGAGATTTTATTTGGTCCAGGCCTAGACTCCATTATTTCTATGGTTATCAGAGACAAGGGTGCCTTCCTACCGCAGGATAAGAAGAACAAGTCTAAGGGATGACAATCTTCTAATTTTCATTCCTTTTGTTCTTACAAATCCCAACGACAACAATCCTCCTCCAAGCCCGAGCGACCCAAGAGTACTTGGAAGCCGGCTCAGTCCTGGAATAAATCCAAGCAAAATAAGAAGCCCACAAAAAAGAAATCGTCATGAAGGGGCGGTCCCCTATCCAGAACGGATCTTTTTTCAGACACCTGGTTCAAGGACATACTGGATCCGTAGGTCCTGGAGGTGGTATTTTAGGGACATAAGATAGGTTTCAAATCTCATATGCCAAGGGGCAGATTCCTTCTCTAAAATCTGTCTACCAGACCAGAAAAGAGGGATGCCTTTCTAGGGTGCATTCGGGATCTATCCTCCTTAGAAGTTGTTGTCCTGGTGCCTATTGAAGAAAGAGATTTGGGGTTTTATTTAAACCTTTTCTTGGTCCCAAAGAAGGAGGGAACTTTAAACCAATTTCTGGACCTAAAGTGCTTAAACAAATTTCTCAGTGTCCCTTCCTTCAAGATGGAGATAATAAGGTCCATCCTTCCTTTATATCAGGAAGGCCAGTTATGACCACTATAAATCTGAAGGACACTTATCTTCATGTTCCAATCCACAGGAAACACTTTCAGTTCCTGAGGTTTGCATTCCTGGGCCACCACTTCCAGTTCCTTCTCCTTCCATTTGGCCTAGCTACTGCTCCAAGAATATTTACAATGGTTCTGGGGGCTCTTCTAGCCATTGCCAGAACTCAGGGTATTGCAGTAGCCCCATACTTGGATGGTATTCTGTTGCAAGCACCATCCTTTTGTCTTGCAGAAGAATTCTCGGAGTCCCTTCTCAGTCTTCTTCGATCACATGGATGGAAGATAAACTTGGAAAAGAGTTCTCTTATCCTAAGTAACAGGGTGGAATTACTGGGTACGATAATCAGACAATATAACCTTGGTGGCTTACATCAACCCTTAGGGGGGAATGAGAAGTTCCTTGGAAATGAAGGAAGTATCTCAGATTCTGGAGTGGGCAGAGGCCCACAGCTGTTTGCTGCCAGTGATCCACATTCCGGGTGTGGACAACTGCGAGGTGGATTTTCTCTGCAGGCAATCCTTTAATCCAGGGGAATGGTCTCTCCATCCCTAGGTGTTTGCAGAGATATGCAGCAAGTGGGGGACACCGGAGATAGATCTTACGGTGCCCCATTTCAATACCAAGCTACCCAGGTACGGGTCGAGGTTGAGGGATCCGCAAGTGGATCTAATAGATGCACTAGCAGTGCCCTGGAGGTTCAAACTGATATATATTTTTCCTCCATTACCGCTTCTTCCTCGAGTGGTGGCCCGCATCAAGCAGGGGCGGGTATCAGTAATCCTGATTGCTCTATTGTGGCCGCGAAGGACGTGAAATGTCCTCATCTCCTCCGTGGAAGTTACCTTGTCGCAGAGACTTACTGATACAAGGTCTATTTGTTCATCGAAATCTAGATTCTCTGAGGCTGACTGCGTGGAGATTGAACGCTTAGTCTTAGCCAAGAGAGGTTTCTCTGAGAGTGTCATTGATACTCTTATTCAAGCTCGTAAACCAGTTACTCGGCATATCTACCACAAGGTGTGGAGGACCTACTTATTCTGGTGTGAAGAGTGTGGTTTTTCCTGGCACAGAGTTAAGGTTGCCAGGATCTTATATTTTCTCCAGGATGGGCTGGAGAAGGGCCTTTCTGCTAGTTCCTTAAAGGGGACAGATTTTGGCCCTGTCTGTTTTATTCCACAAGAGACTGGCTGATCTTCCAGACGTGCAGTCCTTTGTTAAGGCTCTGATTGGGCTCAGACCTGTGTTTAGATCTGGGGCTCCTCCTTGGAGCCTAAATCTTGTTCTTCAGGTTTTGCAACAGGTTCCGTTTGAGCCTCTGCATTCCGCTGACATTAAATTTTTATCTTGGAAGGTTCTCTTTTTATTGGCTATTGCCTCTGCGCACAGAGTTTCTGAGATCTCTGCTTTGCAATGTTAGCCCCCTTATCTGATTTTTCATGCAGATAAGGCAGTTTTACGTACTAAATAAAGTTTTTTTCCTAAGGTTGTGTCAGATCGCAACATCAATCAGGAGATTGTGGTTCCTTTCTTGTGTCCCAATCCTTCTTCATCAAAGAACTTCACAATTTGGATGTGGTTCACGCCTTGAAGTTCTATATTCAGGCTACTAAGGAGTTTAGACAATCTTCCTCTTTGTTTGTTGGCTATTTAGCAAAGCATAAGGGGCTGAAGGTTACTTCGACTGCCCTATCTTTTTGGTTAAGGAGTGTCATCCACTTAGCTTACGAGACAGCGGGACATCATCCTCCTGAGAGGATAATGGCTCATTCCACTAGAGCAGTGTCTTCCTCTTGGGCCTTTAAGAACAAGGCCTCTATGGATCAGATTTATAAGATGGCTACCTGGTCCTCCTTACATACTTTTTCAAAACTTTACAAGTTTGATGTTTTTGCTTCAACTGAAGCAGCTTTCGGGAGAAAAGTTTTGCAGGCTGTGGTGCCCTCAGAATAGGCTCTGCCTCTTTATTTTGTTCCCTCCCGTTATTCATTCAGTGTCCTCTGGAGCTTGGGTATAATTTTCCCAACAGTAAGGAATGAAGCCGTGGACTCTCCCTATCTTAGGAAGGAAAATATAATTTATGCTAACCAGATAAATTCCGTTCCTTCCGGATAGGGAGAGTCCACGGCCCCTGCCCGTTTTTTCTTGTCTATGAGTGGTCCCCTATTATTATTTTTTTTTTATCTGGCTCCATTTATACCCTAATGTTTCTCCTACTTGTCCTTGTTCCCTTGGCAGAACGACTGGGGTAATGAGGATGGAAATGGGAAGGATATTTAAGTATTTGGCTGGGGTGTCTTTGCCTCCTCCTGGTGGCCGGGTGTTTTATTGCCCAACAGTAAGGAATGAAGCTGTGGACTCTCCCTATCCAGAAGGAAAGGAATTTATCTGGTAAGCATAAAATATGTTTTTTAATATTTATATAATCATTTTATTAGATAATGTATATTTGAGTGTAACACATTTTTTTTAAATATATTTATGTTGTGTTTTTATTTTTTATTTAGTTATTTAGAGCTAACCCTTTACACAAGGACTTCAGTTGCACTAACCCGACCACCGCAAATTTAATTAGATTGTTGAATTGATTCTCATAGCTTTTAATATCTATAGGAATCAACATTTAAGAGCCAGATTACAAGTGGAGCGGTAATTTGCGCTTCCGCTAGCGCGCTAATTGCACTAGAATTGAACTTTTTGCAATAGTCGGATTGAGCTGGTATTATTAGTTGAAAGTTAAAAGTTATCCCTCTCGCACTAACCCAACGGGCACAAACAGCTTAATTCTAGCGCAATTAGACTGTTGTGCAAACACAAAACCTATTTCCCCATAGAAGTCAAAGTAGAAAAAAATGTGAAAAATAAACACCCGACTTGTGCGCAAACACGATTGCATATTTTTATATGCGTATACCCAATCACATATTATAATATGTGCAAGTCCGACATGAATTTTGAATATTGCATAAATATGCTTTAACATGTTTTAATCTACCTAACACCAAAGTGCTCCAATGCACATATATATATATATATATATATATATATATATGTACAAATGTTTTTATATGTGTGTGTATATTTGTCTGGAAATACATAAATACACACACATATATATATATATATATATATATATATATATATATATATATATATACAAAACACGGAAGGGAACTGCAATCTCATACCGGACCGGGTACACATCTTATGACCCTGCAACATGCCCAGCCCTGGGTGCCACTGGCACTCACAGGAAGCTGTGCTGTCCCCAGAGCCACAAGCAGTTAACCCCAGACAGGTCTGGGTGCAAGAACCATAGGGAACATTACAAAACAAATTAATACAACACACAGAGAAAACCCAGCACTCACTTACAAGCTCTCAGCTAAGATTTAAAAGCAAAACTGGAAAGGTTAGTCACCGCATCTGGCCAAATGGGACAAGCTCAGGTACCACGTCAAGGTCCTTTCCAAATACCTGAGACCCTATAACAGCCACACAATGCAAGCTTTCAAATCCAAACAAACTGAAAACAAAAAAAGGATGCACAGGAATATGTAATCACCCTAGACATATACAAAACACGGAAGGGAACTGCACTCTCATACCGGACCGGGTACACATCTTATGACCCTGCAACATGCCCAGCCCTGGGTGCCACTGGCACTCCCAGGAAGCTGTGCTGTCCCCAGAGCCACAAGCAGTTAACCCCAGACAGGTCTGGGTGCAAGAACCATAGGGAAAATTACAAAACAAATTAATACAACACACAGAAAAAACCCAGCACTCACTTACAAGCTCTCAGCTAAGATTTAAAAGCAAAACTGGAAAGGTTAGTCACCGCATCTGGCCAAATGGGACAAGCTCAGGTACCACGTCAAGGTCCTTTCCAAATACCTGAGACCCTATAACAGCCACACAATGCAAGCTTTCAAATCCAAACAAACTGAAAACAAAAAAAGGATGCACAGGAATATGTAATCACCCTAGACATATACAAAACACGGAAGGGAACTGCACTCTCATACCGGACTGGGTACACATCTTATGACCCTGCAACATGCCCAGCCCTGGGTGCCACTGACACTCCCAGGAAGCTGTGCTGTCCCCAGAGCCACAAGCAGTTAACCCCAGACAGGTCTGGGTGCAAGAACCATAGGGAAAATTACAAAACAAATTAATACAACACACAGAGAAAACCCAGCACTCACTTACAAGCTCTCAGCTAAGATTTAAAAGCAAAACTGGAAAGGTTAGTCACCGCATCTGGCCAAATGGGACAAGCTCAGGTACCACGTCAAGGTCCTTTCCAAATACCTGAGACCCTATAACAGCCACACAATGCAAGCTTTCAAATCCAAACAAACTGAAAACAAAAAAAGGATGCACAGGAATATGTACCTTGACGTGGTACCTGAGCTTGTCCCATTTGGCCAGATGCGGTGACTAACCTTTCCAGTTTTGCTTTTAAATCTTAGCTGAGAGCTTGTAAGTGAGTGCTGGGTTTTCTCTGTGTGTTGTATTAATTTGTTTTGTAATGTTCCCTATGGTTCTTGCACCCAGACCTGTCTGGGGTTAACTGCTTGTGGCTCTGGGGACAGCACAGCTTCCTGTGAGTGCCAGTGGCACCCAGGGCTGGGCATGTTGCAGGGTCATAAGATGTGTACCCGGTCCGGTATGAGAGTGCAGTTCCCTTCCGTGTTTTGTATATGTCTAGGGTGATTACATATTCCTGTGCATCCTTTTTTTGTTTTCAGTTTGTTTGGATTTGAAAGCTTGCATTGTGTGGCTGTTATAGGGTCTCAGGTATTTGGAAAGGACCTTGACGTGGTACCTGAGCTTGTCCCATTTGGCCAGATGCGGTGACTAACCTTTCCAGTTTTGCTTTTAAATCTTAGCTGAGAGCTTGTGAGTGCTGGGTTTTCTCTGTGTGTTGTATTAATTTGTTTTGTAATTTTCCCTATGGTTCTTGCACCCAGACCTGTCTGGGGTTAACTGCTTGTGGCTCTGGGGACAGCACAGCTTCCTGTGAGTGCCAGTGGCACCCAGGGCTGGGCATGTTGCAGGGTCATAAGATGTGTACCCGGTCCGGTATGAGAGTGCAGTTCCCTTCCGTGTTTTGTATATGTCTAGGGTGATTACGTATTCCTGTGCATCCTTTTTTTGTTTTCAGTTTGTTTGGATTTGAAAGCTTGCATTGTGTGGCTTTTATAGGGTCTCAGGTATTTGGAAAGGACCTTGACGTGGTACCTGAGCTTGTCCCATTTGGCCAGATGCGGTGACTAACCTTTCCAGTTTTGCTTTTAAATCTTAGCTGAGAGCTTGTAAGTGAGTGCTGGGTTTTCTCTGTGTGTTATATATATATATATATATATATATATATATATATATATATATATATATATATATATATATATATATATATATATATATATATATATATATATATATATATATACAGGGAGTGCAGAATTATTAGGCAAATGAGTATTTTGACCACATCATCCTCTTTATGCATGTTGTCGTACTCCAAGCTGTATAGGCTCGAAAGCCTACTACCAATTAAGCATATTAGGTGATGTGCATCTCTGTAATGAGAAGGGGTGTGGTCTAATGACATCAACACCCTATATCAGGTGTGCATAATTATTAGGCAACTTCCTTTCCTTTGGCAAAATGGGTCAAAAGAAGGACTTGACAGGCTCAGAAAAGTCAAAAATAGTGAGATATCTTGCAGAGGGATGCAGCACTCTTAAAATTGCAAAGCTTCTGAAGCGTGATCATCGAACAATCAAGCGTTTCATTCAAAATAGTCAACAGGGTCGCAAGAAGCGTGTGGAAAAACCAAGGCGCAAAATAACTGCCCATGAACTGAGAAAAGTCAAGCGTGCAGCTGCCAAGATGCCACTTGCCACCAGTTTGGCCATATTTCAGAGCTGCAACATCACTGGAGTGCCCAAAAGCACAAGGTGTGCAATACTCAGAGACATGGCCAAGGTAAGAAAGGCTGAAAGACGACCACCACTGAACAAGACACACAAGCTGAAACGTCAAGACTGGGCCAAGAAATATCTCAAGACTGATTTTTCTAAGGTTTTATGGACTGATGAAATGAGAGTGAGTCTTGATGGGCCAGATGGATGGGCCTGTGGCTGGATTGGTAAAGGGCAGAGAGCTCCAGTCCGACTCAGACGCCAGCAAGGTGGAGGTGGAGTACTGGTCTGGGCTGGTATCATCAAAGATGAGCTTGTGGGGCCTTTTCGGGTTGAGGATGGAGTCAAGCTCAACTCCCAGTCCTACTGCCAGTTTCTGGAAGACACCTTCTTCAAGCAGTGGTACAGGAAGAAGTCTGCATCCTTCAAGAAAAACATGATTTTCATGCAGGACAATGCTCCATCACACGCGTCCAAGTACTCCACAGCGTGGCTGGCAAGAAAGGGTATAAAAGAAGAAAATATAATGACATGGCCTCCTTGTTCACCTGATCTGAACCCCATTGAGAACCTGTGGTCCATCATCAAATGTGAGGTTTACAAGGAGGGAAAACAGTACACCTCTCTGAACAGTGTCTGGGAGGCTGTGGTTGCTGCTGCACGCAATGTTGATGGTAAACAGATCAAAACACTGACAGAATCCATGGATGGCAGGCTTTTGAGTGTCCTTGCAAAGAAAGGTGGCTATATTGGTCACTGATTTGTTTTTGTTTTGTTTTTGAATGTCAGAAATGTATATTTTTGAATGTTGAGATGTTATATTGGTTTCACTGGTAAAAATAAATAATTGAAATGGGTATATATTTGTTTTTTGTTAAGTTGCCTAATAATTATGCACAGTAATAGTCACCTGCACACACAGATATCCCCCTAAAATAGCTATAACTAAAAACAAACTAAAAACTACTTCCAAAACTATTCAGCTTTGATATTAATGAGTTTTTTGGGTTCATTGAGAACATGGTTTTTGTTCAATAATAAAATTAATCCTCAAAAATACAACTTGCCTAATAATTCTGCACTCCCTGCATATATATATATATATATAAATATACATACATATCCATATTTAGACATGTATATGTATGTATCTCAAAGTTAAAGTCTTTTGCCTACATATCTTTGAGCCCTTATAACTTTTGTGTGCAATTTTTTTTTAAAACATTTTTTTTTATTACATAGTGTTATTATGAGTTTAACTGTACTTTGAAATTTATTTTTGATGTGTTTTGTGGCACTCTTTTGACTCGCGTAACAGTTAACCAGAGCTCTGAAATCGCTGTAATGATTCTAGCGATATAGTAATATGAGCGCAATTCAACTGGCGCACAAACAATTGCAAAAACCCAAGCGCAATCGTTTTTGCACCACTTGTAATCTACGTCTACATTTAATATTCAATGATTATTTTTGAATATGTGAATGTTATTTTTTTATGTTCTAATGTTAACTTTCAATTGTAAATAAAAAATTGAGTGATAGAATGAATAGCCAAAGGGAATATTCGTTCTACCATTTAAATGAAAAATTACAGGCATTTGAATATTCCAAGTTAATACAATTTAAGAATTGTGTGTATAGAATATGACTATAAGGAAAAGAGCCTATGCAATAAATACCTAGGACTAGCTAGGAAGCATTTTATGGATTAAAATATCTAATTTGTTTTATTCACTTGGTATCCTTTGGTAAAGATGCGGCAATCCACTACTGGGAGCTAGCTGAATGCATAGGGTGAGACTATAACATGGACCAAATATGTACAGCCACCAATCAGCTGCTCCTGTCCTGAGCCTATCTAGGTATACTTTTCAACAAAGGATACCAAAAGATCAAACAAATTAGATAAGAGAAGTAAATTTGGAAAGGTGTTTAAAAGTATATGTTCTATCTTAAAGGGACAGTAAACCCAAACATTTTCTTTCATTATTTAGACAGAGAATACAATTTTTTATAAATAAGTTTTTTTATTGAGGTAATGTACAATAACATAACGACAATACATATGTCCGGAAACATATCAAATTTGGAAAAATACAAAAACAAACATCTTTACCATTCTAACATAAGAAATAGACTGAGACTCAAGCAATAAGGCGCCAGTGAAATAGTCATAAATGTCATGTCAATTCTACACTATACTAAGTGTTTGCGAGTGGGAGCTTGGACTGTACAATTTAACAAAACAGCTATTCTAGCAATGAGAATATAAGTTCTGGCATAGATTATAAAAGTATGTCTGGGGTGTGTATCTCAAGATATATGATATATATGGTTGAAAGGGAAAAGAAAAGACTTGTGAATGGCAAAGGTAACTAACCGGAACATGTGTTACAAAAACCTCTTTTTCAAAACCTTAAACTTAATATAATTATGAATGGTCCCCATCTTACTGTGAAAGCCATAGTGTAATTTATCTATTCAGAGTGTATTGTGATAAGATGGGGGTTAGTATCTTGGTTTTATTTTTTTGGGGGGGCGGATGCAGCGGGCAAGAGCCGCTCTGGTTAAAAAACAAGGGGGGGAAGAGGGGACGTGTCCGGATGTTTGGGGGGCATAGGGTTATCACTATGACATGTTTTAGTGGGATCACTATTGAGCTTATTATAAACTTAATGGGATGGGCTGAAGAACAGGTATAGCGTAAATTCCTCCTAGAAATAAAATAAAATCTAAAGTCACTCTTAGGTCTTTCAAACTTATAAACTGAATGAGGGGCGCTTAGCATATGAAGAGGTCATTATGTGGACCAGGGGGAGATTAGCTGGAAAGTAGTTACCAAGATGATATATAGTAGGCAGCATCTCAGGATATATGAGGTGTTACAAAGTCATAATCATTTGACAACATAACAACTCACAGAACATATATATCATAACTAGCCAACTCCAGCTCTATCTCCTCCATTGGGGAGTCTAATATAAAGCTGATGTGATGTGTAAGTAGAGGGCTGAAAGGGATATCCCCTGATATATAGAACCGCATTCTGTTAATCACAATATTATTCATAAATCATCAGGGAGAAATGATGTGAGTTGTTACCTGGGAGATGCCGGAGGCATGGATTTTGGCATGGTACAGTGGATAAATATAATAATAGCTAGATATCTAGGTCATAATGAACATATACAAATATAACGTTAACCCAATAGTAAAATATACATAAACCAAACTTTGTTTTTTCCCCAATATACGTCCCTTTAGGGATAAGTAAAGTTTTGACTAGCCTCTAAGAACTTGCGAAACTATTGTCATAGGCAAGAGGAATTATAATATGAGCATTATATAGTAGCGTGAAGAAGAGATTTCATTCCATTCTAGGAGTGGAGTGTAGAGCGTAAATTCTGCTGCAGGTTATCCAGGTTATAAATATGGAGCTAGTAGGTGATATAGAGAGCGTGAGGTGCATGGAAATGGATTGCTCAATAAAGGGCATCCTAATGGTTAAGTGTGTAAGACTTCCAAGAATAAAGGTTCCTTTAAAATAACTAAATATTTGAAATAGGTGGATGGATGGGAAATAACTAACTAATAGGGCATTCTGAGTAGGAGTTTCCTATAAATGGTAGTAACTCAAAGGCTCATCGAAAGCGTGGGCTATGGCTGTAGAAGTACATTATTCACCTAAGTAACATCATAAGGACTAATAGATAAAACATATTTAACTGCTCATTCAGTTACTTGTATTTCGAAACTGTTATCAAAATATATTGCTCTTAGTAGTATTCTTAATAGAATTATTTCAGAGTGCCCAAGACACCCAAATTATACCTTAGGGCTAAAGTGAAATTAGGTTGGATTCCAACCTCCCCAATCTATTCCAAATTAGGGATAGCTCCAATCTAAGTAGAGTATATTGGTGTTTCAGACCATAATGAAAACTAGGCATAATACACAGTTCATTTTTGTCTCTTTGATAACATAAACTAACCCAATAGATGACTGCGTTAGTAAAATATTAGTAAAATAAGTTATGTGTATTCAAGGTGAGGGGAACACAAGGAGTATGTACCAATCTGGAACTATAGCACTTTCTCAGCCACTAACAGGGCACAAGTATTATAGTTAAGGAATAAACCTCATTTACATCACATATAACAATAGGTAAGTAGATAGATCAGCTTAAAAGTTATTCATTGTAGATAAGACCACTGCAGTTCAGGCTCAAATATGGTGTTACATGCAGCTCCAATGGATACTCATAATAAGTCAAACATTGTAAGGCAATTGATAGTGAAACTTAGAGATTAAAGCATGCATACCAAGATAAACATATGACATTGCTTAACGTTTAACCTATGATTACATTTGGTTATAGGTACAGCACTAGGTGGTTCTCTAGGTAGGTAGGAGTTGGATCAGAAAGTGTGTATAAGTCAATATATTCAGGGGATAAGGGACATAAGGTATCGGCTTCTTAAATATGTTACCAGGAGTGTGATAGTTGTATCTCTGAGGATATTCACAAACACTCTGTCCCATTGTCCTGCCGTGCTCTGCACCATTACCCAACACCTATTCGCCTGAGTGTGAGAGAGAAGAGAGTCTCAATTATGGAGTCGTTCCCAGGGCTAACTTTCAAATGGCTGTTCAATCGTCTGGAGGTGATGAGGAAGAAAAAGTGAGCCGGCTGGTGTTGCGGTGTTAAGAGCCTCAGAAACGATCTTCTGTGGGGAGTGATGGGACTCAGAGACTCCGCTAAAATTGCTTTGGGAGCTATGAACAGATTTCTTGTAGCGCTGAAAGCCTGTTCCGATGGAGCCGGTCCTGGGGCGTTGAGGGGTTTGTAATCTTGTAACACGGGGTTACCATGCGCCCAGGTGAAGGTTACCACTTTCTGTCTCATGGCTGCAGGGTGGCAACTGTATTCCACCAGAGGTCGAGGCCTACATCTGGGTAGCTCCGTTTTCTCATGACGGACTTTGCCGCTTGCTTGATTTATTTTGGAGCTTTGGGTCTTCACTGGTGGTAGCGGCTTGTCTAAGATAGACTCCAGGGTGGATGCGATCAACTTTTGAAGCTCATCAAAGTGGCTGTGTAACAAGGCCACCACTGTACTCTCCCAGCGTTCAATCGCCTCCATGCTGATCCGCAGGGTGGGCCTGGAATTACCGCTTGGTAGGACTCAGGTATGTATTTCTGAAGCGATATGACGGCGCTGTCTGTTTACTCCCGAGGCCTTAGGGAGAAATATAGAGAGAGGTCCGGCCTTTTGTCTGGCCGCCGCAGCAGACTTGGTAGATTCCGCTCTCAGGGATACATTAGTCTCCTCAAAGTATATTGTTCCGTTCAGCTGTGTCTAATGACCATCGGTGTAATAGGTATTGATGCCTATGGCTCCAAGTAGAGGCAAGTGACCATATTTTAGGAGCTTAAATGTGGAGCTATAAAGAAAACGCGTCCATCTTGGCTGCGTTCCGGACACGCCCCCCATCGAGAATACAATTTTTAAAAAAGTTTTCAATTTACTTCTATTATCAAATTTGTTTTGTTCTCATGTTATTCTTTGTTGAAGGGATACCTAGGTAGGTAGCATGCACATGCCTGAAGCGCTACATGACAGGAAATAGTGCTGCCATCTAGTACTCCTGCTAATGTATAACATTGTTGCAAACTGTTGTGGACACGTGCACACTCATGAGCTTACATTCAAGCTTTTCAACAAAGGATAGCAAGAAAATGAAGAAAATTTGATAACAGAAGTAAATTGGAAAGTTGTTTAAAATTGTATGCTCTATCTGAATCATGAAAGAAAAAAATTGGGTTTTATGCCCCTTTAATCATAAAAGAAAAAATGGGTTTCATATCCCTTTAAGGCTCTTTTATAATCCACTAACAAAATAGTCTTAAGTTGTCCATCGGTGGCTGTTATCTGATCAGCTTTGTACACAGTTCACAGTTCACATGATGGGTATCAGAACAAACACCTTTAAAGAGGAAAATAACGTTTTCAAATGAAAAGAGTTGACATTTTTTTTTGTCACGTTAAGGATGAAAGATAAGACCCATTGAATAATCTCTATCAATTTTTTTCTGTTATATAAAATAAAGATATCACAGTTGTTTTCTGGCTTTTTTTTACTGATTGGTATACACATCGTGAATGTCAATGATAATTGGAAAATATCTTAAACCATTAAAGAAGGACGTTGAAAACATTTATTGAGAACTCAAGTGGTTAACAAATAGGACCCTATTTATTAAGAAATGGCCAGACAAGGTTCCCAGGAGAAGGAACACATCATTTTGTGTCTAGTGAGGTGGCATCTGCTGCCAACATTTATTATTGCTCAAGTATTTACTTGTGCATCCTCTCCCCCTGTTCTTGTGCAACCAATTGCGTAAGAGCAGGACTTGTCATTCATCCCGGACATATCTGCACCGTATAAATAAACCCATAGCTAGCAAATATTTTATGCCTTAAATTATTTTTCACATATTATGCTTTTTATATGTTGCTTCTCTTGCATACTCATATAGAGCCCAGCAATCTGAAGCTCTCCGCAAGATTATCTACAAAGTCTCATCAGTACTGCAAAGTCCTTCAAATAATGTTAGTAAGACACATTTTACCTTGAGGTCTGTTTGTCTCACTTTAAGGGTTCTTAGTGTTAAGAAGAAACACATGCATTACAATCTAAAGTCTAAAAAAAAAAACAATTTTGCATAATTTCTCTCCATGCTGATGAGTTTTTGATCATCAGACCCTTAGTAAACTTTGTGCCACAGATATACAAAAAGCATAATGAATTTATTAATTTTCTGCAGCAATTCATTTTAAAAAGACATTAAACTAAATGTCAATAATGCATATGGAAAAAAAAACATTATTTATAGACAATTTATATGAGAAAAAGTTAAAATTTAAAGTGGTAAAAATTTAAATTTAAACTTACGGGCAGTGCATGTGTGAAATAGTTGGTGCTTATTGGCTAATAAAGACTACCCGCCCAGCCTTAAAGTAGTTTTTTTTTTATTTTCAGCTCAGGAATATCCCTTTAAAAATATCATCAGCTAGCTAAAACAAAACAACTGAATTCATTAATTCACGTGAAAAACATCTCACAAAACCTTGCTGGTTTTAATAAGGGCCACAGTTGGAAGTTAATATATAATAACCAGGTAATAGATGCCATTTAACAGCTTTTATTACACAATTTGAATATTCATGTAATATCCTATTAAAGACGTATGCACTAAAGTACAAGAGAAGAGAGTAATGTTCTCTTAATTGGATGAAGAGTTATCACAAAATGGGTTTATGAATTCCTTAAATGATTTCAACACAGCAGTGACACTGTTCCCCTGCCTGTACTATAAAATACTTTACATTATGAAAGTATTAAAATGAACTTATGCCCTACACCTTAGCTGTAGAATTACTGGTCTTCAATAATAGGAAAGAATGTTGTATCACAGAGCAATTAAATAACAATGTCAGATACATACAGCAGAATTAAACCTCTCTGGGTTTGCACACTGACAGCATCTCCAATACTTCCTGCTCTTGATTTTTTTTCTATTAGTTATTTAATCATGAATAAAGGGCATTGTGTTAAAATGTGTGAAAAGCATAAATAGTCCGGAAGGCCTGAAAGGGTAAATACAATTATGTATTGTAATGAAACCTCCCAAAGATCTTTCCAGCCAATGGTTCAAAGCACTCAGGTTTGCTTTCTGAGAGGCATAAACAATGCAAAAACCTATAATTGCAATGTCAGTCACGGTGTCTATACAGAATACCAAATACAAAATCATACCTCACATGATTTATTTACACGGCTCTTTGGCAATCGAACAAGTTAAAAAAAAAAAAAACACACAATAAAGACCTGCAGTGGCACAGTGTCCTCTGCTGGGGAATAAGGCTTTGATTTCTTACCTGAACACAAAAAAATACACTAGCTGACGACAGAAACCAAATAAGAGAGATCAATCATTGTTTGAAAAATCCCATTTTTCAAAACACGTATAAAAATAGTAGAAGACAGAAAAACATCCGTGAGATATTGCTTCAATGACTCTAACCATTTCTTACTTGATTTATAGCTCAATAGCCATCAGTTATATAATTCACCATAAATGATCCTAAAATGCTTTAGTTTTTCATGCATACTATCATTATTGAAAAGAAGCGATGGAACGATTTGTCTTCCCTAACTAAAAAGGCTGTAAGCAACAAAATGTCTTTAATCATTTTTTTTTATCACAATCCAGTCATAATATGCACCATCTGTAATTTCAGGATGTGACTTGCACTATAGTCGGAGTCGATAGTTCTGCTTTTGGAACTGGTTCATATCAATTCAACAGCAAGTAGCAGCAGAATGTAGTCTGCACAGAATTGAAAATGAATAGGAAATGTCATATCTGCTCTCTGGCTGAGATACTGAAGCGTTCATATATAAACACAGTCTTTTGCTGCTGAGTACCAAAACAAAGAATACTGAAAAGAATTCCAAATCAAATTGTGCAGTTTCTATAATCGAGACATTTAGAGAATAAAAGCAGAAGCAGCTGTTATCAATCGATGGTAAAAGGTAGCTAGCAGCCCTACTAGAAATGATTGCAGTGCTGACCGATTGACTGATTCCCACCTGTCTGTTCTAAACATCACATTCAGAGGCTCAATCTTTTTATCAAACACATTTCCAGTGCAGCACACTGACTGCAGAGAAAACCAGTTTATTGCAAGCTGTGACTTTATTTTCCTGCCAGCACATTGCTCTTATGGCAGTAACGAGTATGCTAAACAAATACATTGATTACAACATAAATAATTTATTCTTTCTTTCTTTCTTTTTCGTGTTTTTAAATATCTCATCATAAGGACCTGGGTCTCAAGTTTAACCCTTTTTTCTTAAATGAATAATTTACATTTTATTTAATCTATGCAATGCACAGATAACACTGAACATATGGAAAAAACACAGAATATCTAAATACTACATTGATAAGCATTGTGTGTGAGGCATATTGATTGTACATTACAGTTAAAAGTGTGTTGTTTAATTATCATTTAAATTGTAAATTTTAGCATATTTTACTAACTTTATAATATATATTTTGTATAATTGCATATGTAATATTTTAATATAGTATATTTATATACAGTGTGTATCCATCCCACTTCCTCATTACCCCAGTCATTCTTTGCCTTTCGTCACCATAGGAGGTGGCAGAGAAATGTCAAAAGATTCAGAGAGTCCTGAAAAAGGGTTTCTGCCCTTTGAGATAGGATTGGAGTTTTAAGAAGTCAAAGATATAGAGGAGGGTGGTGCATATATAATATACACCACACTCCTAGGGGGCGCTAACAATACACAACAACCAGATAAGCAGATATATACAGATAAATGTGAGATAGAAAATAGGCCTAGCACACTTGTATCATATTATTAAAATGATATGCTCACAAGTGGACCCAGATGAAATTGGTATATGCAAATAACAAAGTGTCCGCACAAAGAATAATCCAAAAGAGGAAGGCAGCTCTCTGTCATAGGACGGTCATCCTGGTGTGGCATGATCTAAAAGAAAAAGAAGCACAGAGGCGCCAACATGGCCTAGTAACTTCAGGACAGTCGGATACAAAACATCAGCAGAATAGGAAATATCCTCACAAACGAGGCGCACCCAAATGGTGCTATTGTGGTAGACTGGAACTTCAAACAGTGGTCCAGCTCACTGGTGTCTCAAGCCAGAAAGAGATGATCCTTAACGAGGGCCTATCATATGATGCCTAGAAGGGCAGAAAAGGCACACACATAGCCCAGTAACGTTTGTACACTGGATAAAAAGGATTCAAGGTTGTACTTACAGTAAACAAAGCACCACCAGGTGCAATATCAGCAGTACTGGGACCTCTCAGCTGCCCAGTAGACTGTGGAATCCAATAGCCAGGATGCAGAGAATCACCACTTGGGAAAATAGGACCAGCAGAAAAAAAATAAATAAAAAAAAAATAAATATATATATATATATATATATATATATATATATATATATATATATATATATATATATATATATAAATATATACACTCTGCCCCCAGCAGGAGCAAAATAAATATAAGAAAGCAAGTGTATATTTAAAAACTTTTATTTAAAAACAGCGACCCGTTTCTCAGCCACCACAGGGCTGTTTCCTCAGGCTATGTTAAAATGTTAACAACACTTGCTTTATAAAGACAATAGAACACATGAAGCTAAATCTGATAGGATAATTAATTACTAATTAAGTGTGAACACCTGTTGCAAAGGTAAGCAGTTGGTAGGCATGGAAACCCCTATATACAAAGCTCTCATATGTAACACAAACCATTTTGAACAAATCACAAGTGAGCATAGATATCTCTGTATTAACCCCCACACCAATGCCAGACCAATAATTGACAATAACAATAACATTGTAGCCATTCAGATTAAAAATAAAAAACAATCACAATAAAAACATTTGTTATACACTTCAAAATAAGATGATCACATACACTTTATTACTCACAATAAGTACAAGGCCGAATTGGGTAGAGAACCCACAACTTTTGAAAAACTTTGTTTAATGTCATCAACCCCGGCCCACCTCATCTCCAAACTCTACAAACTGTTAAATAACCCCAAAGTAAGATAATCACAATATGTACAAAATTATATTATACCCACATAAGACATAAACATAATACATGTATTTTAATAGTTCCTATTCTACACACATTCACTTGATATGCCTGACAACATGTATGATTTATATCACGATAGATCTATATTTTTTCATTGGTATTACAAACCTTTTTTAATGTTGTTTCTACATTATTCCCTCCTTTGAGATGTGACATTTAGTACATTCATCCCTAACAAAAATAACTCATAATAATCCCGTTTAAAACTAAAGAGATAATGTGATGATGTTGTAACAATTTTTACAAGTTTATCTGCTCTCAGCTCCAGATCGTGTCACTTACTTAGGTGATGTATAAGTATAAAACTCACGGACTATATGCACACTATGTTCCTGTTATGCTTGTTCAGTTTAGGAGTTGATCGAAAAAGTAATAATGTCCTGCTGGTTTGTTTTGAAAACAATAGAATTTGTGTTAGCGGCAATTCCTAAAGTATCCACCCACCCACGTCACCATAGAGGTCAGCCTAGACCCTATTCCTCATTGCTGTCTGTATCTCAATAGGCTACCAGCCTTCACGTCGAGGAGCGTATTGATCAACGCCCTCATGAGTCATCTATCCCAGTGTGACTTCCATTGGACCTAAGTCCGTGCCAAGCCTCTAGAAACCTCCAATCACAGAGCAGAGCGGAGCTCGGGGAGGAAAAGATATAGCAACCAGCCTCATACAGATGTTGCACAGCCCTTAAGATAAATGTGAAAACACAGACCCGAGACTATATCCGAAATCACTCTGTCTCAATAACTCCAAAGGATGCCAATATGTATGTACATAGCAGCCTACATGCAGCAATGATAACGAATGTATATGTAAAAGAATAATAATAAAAATAAGTTATCGCCTTATGTGCAACCCTATAACAAGTAATTAGTACTATATGTGACAACAATAATATAAAAATAAATTTACTAAGAGGGAATCTCAACCCAATATATATATAAACTTTTGCGTTCAACCGCATTATAAATAAAATATAATATGCAAATCTAGAGCGTCTAAACTCTAGAAAGATTAATTCATTGAAAAACAGTTTAAACCCTTTTGGGAAAATGTAACACAATATCTATACTAATATTGTCCCTATCTGTGATGACATATATGCAAAATGTATGTACCTGTGTTTTATATAAATGAGAAAACAAAATGATTATATTGTGAAATGAGAATGAAGAGCAAAGAATAGAGTGTGAAATGTAATCTTGAACCTAAAACTATATCTGAATAGTGTAATAAAAATATATAAATATGTGTAATAGTTAATCTATCATAAAGATACTCTTGTATCCTATACGTAAGCCATCTAATCATGGTAATCTTAAAAGTGATATTAATATAGTGCTATACTGCTAGTGTATATTAAAAAATTATTAAACAAGCAAAATGCTAAACAACCACTGTGTGGGGGATATTACAAAAACAATTGGCATCCACTATATATGTGTAATGTGATATGTGTATTACACTAATATCACATTACACATATATAGTGGATGCCAATTGTTTTTTAACGTTTATATATATATTGGGTTGAGATTCCCTCTTAGTAAATTTATTTTTATATTATTGTTGTCACATATAATATTAATTACTTGTTATAGGGTTGCACATAAGGCGATAACTTATTTTTATTATTATTCTTTTACATATTCATTGGTTATCATAGCTGCATGTAGGCTGCTATGTACGTACATATTGGCATCCTTTGGAGTTATTGAGACAGAGTGATTTCGGATATAGTCTCGGGTCTGTGTTTTCACATTTATCTTAAGGGCTGTGCAGCATCTGTATGAGGCTGGTTGCTATATCTTTTCCTCCCCGAGCTCCGCTCTGCTCTGTGATTGGAGGTTTCTGGAGGCTTGGCACAGACTTAGGTCCAATGGAAGTCACGCTGGGATAGATGACTCATGAGGGCGTTGATCAATATGCTCCTCGACGTGAAGGCTGGTAGCCTATTGAGATACAGACAGCAATGATGAATAGGGTCTAAGCTGACCTCTATGATGATGTGGGTGGGCGGATACTTTAGGAATTGCCGCTAACACAAATTCTATTGTTTTCAAAACAAACCGGCAGAACATTATTACTTTTTCGATCAACTCCTAAACTGAACAAGCATAACAGGAACATAGTGTGCATATAGCCCGTGAGTTTTATACTTATACAACACCTAAGTAAGTGACACGATCTGGAGCTGAGAGCAGATAAACTTGTAAAAATTGTTAAAACATCATCACATTATCTCTTTAGTTTTAAACGGGATTATTATGAGTTATTTTTGTTAGGGATGAATGTACTAAATGTCACATCTCAAAGGAGAAAATAATGTAGAAACAACATTAAAAAATGTTTGACATACCAATGAAAAGATATAGATCTATCGTGATATAAATCATACAAGTTGTCAGGCATATCAAGTGATTGTGTGTAGAATAGGAACTATTAAAATACATGTATTATGTTTATGTCTTATGTGGGTATAATATAATTTTGTACATATTGTGATCATCTTATTTTGAAGTGTATAACAAATGTTTTTATTGTGATTGTTTTTTATTTTTAATCTGAATGGCTACAATGTTATTGTTATTGTCAATTATTGGTCTGGCATTGGTGTGGGGGTTAATACAGAGATATCTATGCTCACTTGTGATTTGTTCAAAATGGTTTGTGTTACATATGAGAGCTTTGTATATAGGGGTTTACATGCCTACCAACTGCTGACCTGTGCAACAGGTGTTCACACTTAATTAGTAATTAATTATCCTATCAGATTTAGCTTCATGGGTTCTATTGTCTTTATAAAGCAAGTGTTGTTAACATTTTAACATAAACACAGAAAAGTTCCCTGGGGAGCAAGACCTCTCAATGGTTAATCAACAATTCGAATACTTAGCGGTGTGCTTTCTCAGACACTTACCCCCGTCTTCAAGGCTTCCCCTCCTAGCGCGGTTTACCTGTAGTAGAGCCCTGGTTTATTCTGCTCCTGCTGGGGGCAGAGTGTATATATATATATATATATATATATATATATATATTTTTTTTTTTTTTTCTGCTGGTCCTATTTTCCCAAGTGGTGATTCTCTGCATCCTGGCTATTGGATTCCACAGTCCACTGGACGGCTGAGAGGTCCCAGTACTGCTGATATTGCACCTGGTGGTGCTTTGTTTCCTGTAAGTACAACCTTGAATCCTTTTTATCTGGTGTACAAATGTTACTGGGCTATGTGTGTGCCTTTTCTGCCCTTCTAGGCATCATATGATAGGCCCTCGTTAAGGATCATCTCTTTCTGGCTTGAGACACCAGTGAGCTGGACCACTGTTTGAAGTTCCAGTCTGCCACAATAGCACCATTTGGGTGTGCCTCGTTTGTGAGTATATTTCCTATTCTGCTGATGTTTTGTATCTGACTGTCCTGACGTTACTAGGCCATGTTGGCGCCTCTGTGCTTCTTTTTCTTTTTTGTTTTAAGAAGTCATGTCAACCTCTCAGTGAGAGTATTGATGAAAGTTAGAGCCTGGAGATGCAGGGAAAGTTTTTTTACGAAACCATCCAGACAGCTCCTAAGCAATCAGTGTTGACAAGTTTCACTGCCTGCTTTCTCTCACTCAAGTCCATGTCAGGAGCGCTGCTATAAGACTGTCACACTTGAGAGGCTGTGTTCTGTTCCACAGCATGGATCCTGGAGGTAAGATTGTTACAATTTTTAAACATAAAAAGCTATATCAGGGTCACAATATGGCTCCTTTTACCTTGATAGGATCCAGGGTTAATATTCTCTGAAGGGGGTTTATTGAACAGTTGGGGTTAATTAATCAGTGTATTAATTATTTACATGTTGCTGTGTGTGATTTTTTCCTGGGCTGATAGAGTGTGTGTTTTTGGCTGGAACAGATTTCACTTTTAAGTTTCACTTTCATTTTTGAAAGTGTTGCACAGCTCCTATTACTTGCTGTACTTGTAATAACAGGGGAAGTACTGTCTTGTACTCCATGTGACCGGGTGTGGTCTATGCTCATTTGCTCCATTCCATCTGAGACTTGAACCTGAGGAGAGTGTTTCCTCTGTTAACTGTCTTGGTCTAGGAGGTGGTGAGCGCCCCAGCCATTGGGAGTATAAAGGTGCAGTTTTCTATAATAAAAAAAGTTTTTATTTGTGTCCTTTTGTTGGTATATCCTGAGCTATGGAGGACTCTAATAATGTTAGAATGTACTCCTTCTGTACTAAATAATACCTTCTTATATTGTGAGGAGGCCATGGTTTTCCCGCCCACTCAATTATGTTCCACATGCCTTAACACCGTTATGAAGTCTAAGAAGGGAGACAAGCCTGCTAAGGCTTTTAGTCCCTCTGAGCCGTCTACCTCTCAGGATTCGGCGTCCCATGACATTACTACCAATGCTACATTATCCACTCCACATACAGTTCCCTCTAGCACATATAATCCTCCATCCGGAGGGGGCCTTCTTCCTGGGGACTTTGCCGTGCAGTTACAAATGGCGGTGTCTACGGCCCTTAGGGCATTAAATCGCTCTAACAAATGCAAGAGAAAGGTTACACATAGCTCTCCTGATCCGGAGTCATCTAAATATTTATCAGATTTAGCTGTTATGTCCCAGTTATCCAATGATGAGTTAACCTCTGTAGCTTCAGAGGGTGAACTTTCTGGGTCGGAGTCCTTAGCGTCTAACCCTCCTGCTGTGGAGGAACTGTCCTTTAGATTTAAAATTGAGCACTTGCGTTTTTTATTAAAGGAGGTTCTGTCTACATTAGAGGTTCCAGAGCCCACGCTGCCTGAAGAACCTATGATACCTAAATTAGACAGAGTTTACTAAGACAGGAAAGTTCCTTTGACTTTTCCTGTGCTGTTTAAGATGACAAACATTATTAAAATGAATGGGAAAGAATTGGTTTTTCCTTTTCCCCCTCGTCTACTTTTAAAAATTGTTCCTGGTCCCGGACTCTCAACTGGATTTGTGGGGCTCCATTCCTAAGGTGGATGGTGCTATCTCTACACTTTTTAAATGTACTACTATACCGCTTGATGATAGTTCTTCGTTCAGAGAGCCAATGGATAAGAAAATGAAAACCTTTCCGAGAAAGATGTTTTAACATATGGGATTTTTGTTTCAACTGGCGGCTGCAGTTTCTGCAGTTGCTGAAGCGGCTACCTACTGGTGTGACTGTTTGTTGGAAGTCATTGAGGTGGAGGCTCCCCTCGAGGACATTCAAGACAGAATTAAAGCTCTAAGAATTGCTAATTCTTTTATCTGTGATGCGAAAATGCAAATTATTTGCCTAAATGCAAAGACCTCTGGCTTTGCGGTCTTGGCCTGCCACCTGCCGCTCTGGTTGAAGTCTTGGTCTGTGGATATGACTTCTAAGTCCAGACTCCTTTCTCTTCCCTTCAAGGGAAAGATTTTATTTGGTCCAGGCCTGGACTCCATTATTTCTATGGTTACCGGAGGCAAGGGTGCCTTCCTACCACAAGATAAGAAGAACAAGTCTAAGGGACGATAATCTTCTAATTTTCATTCCTTTCACTCTGACAAATCCCAATGACAACAATCCTCCTCCAAGCCCGAGCAACCCAAGAGTACTTGGAAGTTGGCTCAGTCCTGGAATAAATCCAAGCAGAATAAGAAGCCTGCCAAAAACAAATCGGCATGACGGGGTGGCCCCAATCCGGGATTGGATCATGTAGGTGGCAAACTGTCTCTTTTTTCAGATGCCTGGTTCAAGGACATACAGGATCCGTGAGTCCTAGAGGTGGTATCTCCGGGATACAAGATAGGCTTCAAATCTCATACACCAAGGGGCAGATTCCTTCTCTTGAATCTGTCTACCAGACCAGAAAAAAAGGATGCTTTTCTAGGGTGCGTTCGGGATCTATCCTCCTTAGGAGTTGTTGTCCTGGTGCCTATCAAAGAAAGAGGTTTGGGGTTTTATTTAAACCTTGTCATGGTCCCAAAGAAGGAGGGAACTTTCTGCCCAATTCTTGACCTAAAGTGCTTAAACACATTTCTCAGTGTCCCTTCTTTCAAGATGCCTATAATTCAGGAAGGCCAGTTTATGACCACTATAGATCTGAAGAACGCTTACCTTTATTTTCCAATCCACAGGGAACACTTTCAGTTCCTGAGGTTTGCATTCCTGGACCAGCACTTCCAGTTCATTGCCCTTCCGTTTGGCCTGGCTAATGCTCCAAGAATTTTTACGAAGGTTATGGGGGCTCTTCTAGTCATTGCCAGAACTCAGGGTATTGCAGTAGCCTCATACTTGGACGGTATTTTGGTGCAAGCACCATCCTTTCATCTTGCAGAAGAATTCTCGGAGTCCCTTCTCAGTTTTCTTTGATCACATGGATGGAAGATTAACTTGGAAAAGAGTTCTCTTATCCCAAGTACCAGGGTGGAGAGAATCGCTCTCTTGGTGGCTCTGTCCAGATCATCTGTCCCGAGGGACATGCTTCTTAAGACCATCCTGGAAGATTGATACTATGGATGCAAGCCTATCCGGATGGGAATCTGTTTGGGAGACCAGGTAGGCACAAGGGTTGTGGACTCAGGAGGAGTCCTCCTTCCCGATTAATATTTTGGAACTATGGGCAATCTTCAAGGCCTTGAAGGCTTGGCCACTTCTGGGTTTGTCCCAGTTTATCAGATTCCAATCAGACAATATAACCTTGGTGGCATCAGGGTTGAATGAGAAGTTCCTTGGCAATGAAGGAAGTATTTTTTAGATTCTGGAGTGGGCAGAGGCCCACACCTGTTCGCTGTTAGCGATCCACATTCTTGGTGTGGACTGGACAACTGGGAGGTGGATTTTCTCAGCAGGCAATCCTTCCATCCAGGTGAATGGTCTCTCCATCCTGAGGTGTTTGCAGAGATATGCAGCAAGTGGGGGACACTGGAGATAGATCTTATGACTTACCATCTCAATACCAAGCTACCCAGGTACTGTTTGAGGTCAAGGTATTCCCAAGTGGATCTAATAGATGCACTAGCATTGTCCTGGAGGTTCAAGCTCATGTATCTTTTCCTCCATTAGTGCTTCTTCCTAATGACAGGGATCAGGAATCCTGATTGCTCCACTGTGGCCGCGAAGGACGTGGTTTGGGGATCTAGTGGTGATGTCCTCATCTCCTCCGTGGAAGTTACCTTGTCACAGAGACCTGCTGATACAAGGTCCATTTGTTAATCAAAATCTAGATTCTCTGAGGTTGACTGCATGGAGATTGAACACTTAGTCTTAGCCAAGAGAGGTTCCTCTGAGAGTGTCATTCTCTTATTCAAGCTTGTAAACCAGTTACTCTGCGTATCTACCACAAGGTGTGGAGGACCTACTTATTCTTTTGTGAAGAGCGTGGTTTTTCCTGGCACAGAGTTAAGGTTGCCAGGATCTTATCTTTTCTCCATGATGGGCTGGATAAGGGCCTTTCTGCTAGTTCCCTGAGGGGACAGATTTCGGCACTGTCGATTATATTGCACAAGAGACTGACTGAGCTTCCAGACGTGCAGTCCTTTGTTAAGGCTCTGATTAGGATCAGATATGTGTTTAGATCTGTGGCTCCTCCTTGGAGCCTAAATCTTGTTCTTCATGTTTTGCAACAGGTTCTGTTTGAGCCTCTGCATTAAATTGTTATTTTTAAAGGTTCTCTTTTTATTGTCTATTGCCTCTGTGCACAGAGTTTCTGAGATCTCTGCTTTGCAATGTGAGTCCCATTTTCTGATTTTTCATGCAGATAAGGCAGTTTTACGTACTAAATTAAGTTTTCTTCCTAAGGTTGTGACAGATCGTAACATCAATCAGGAGATTGTGGTTCCTTCCTTATGTCCTAATCCTTCTTGATCGAAGGGACGCTTCATTCACAATTTGGATGTGATTCGCGGCTTGAAGTTCTATCTTCAGGCTACTAAGGAGTTTAGACAATCTTCCTCTTTGTTTGTTAGCTCTTCTGGGAAGCGTAAAGGGCAGAAGGCTACTTTGACTTCCCTATCTTTTTTGTTAAGGAGTGTCATTCACTTAGCTTACAAGACAGTGGGATATCGTCCTCCTGAGAGGATGACGGCTCATTCCACTAGAGCATTGTCTTCCTCTTCGCCCTTTAAGAACAAGGCCTCTATGGATCAGATTTGTAAGGCAGCTACCTGGTCCTCCTTACATACTTTTTCAAGTTTGATGTTTTTGCTTTGGCTGAAGCAGCTTTCGGTAGAAAAGTTTTGCAGGCTGTGGTGCCCTCAAAATAGGGCCCGCCTCTTCCTTTTTGTTCCCTCCCGTTATTTATTCAGTGTCCTCTGGAGCTTGGGTATAGTTTTCCCAACAGTAAGGAATTAAGCCGTGGAATCTCCCTATCTTAGAAAGGAAAACATAATTTATGCTTACCAGATAAATTAATTTCCTTCCGTATAGGGAGAGTCCACAGCCCTGCACGTTTTTTCTTGTCTATGAGCGGTCCCCTATTATTTATTTTATTCCTCTGGCACCATTTATACCCTAGTGTTTCTCCTACTTTTTCCTTGATCCCTCGGCAGAATGACTAAGGAAGTGGGAGGGATATTTAAGTCTTTGGCTGGGGTGTCTTTGTCTCCTCCTGGTGGCCATGTGTTGTATTTCCCAACAGTAAGGAATAAAGCCGTGGACTCTCCCTATCTGGAAGGAAAGGAATTTATCTGGTAAGCATAAATTGTGTTTTTTTGCAAAATGTACATAAGTAAGACATTTTTAAGAAAATAGAATATAAAAAAATAAAGCAATAAATAAAATAGTAAGCATACATTTAACATAATAATATATCTCCATGAGATAATACAGGAGTGGATCTATGAATACAGAACAGTTTTTCTTACCATCTAGCAAGTATATACAGCTAACTAACCTAATCTGCATTATTTTTAGACAGTTACTAAGGACCCAAATAATTAAAATTGGATGCTTCTAAGCTAAAAAGGACTTTAATTACAGAATGATAAAGCAAAGCAAGAAGGTGTAAATAGAAAATTGTGATTGTATCACCACAATGAGAATGAGGAAGTACATAAGATCAGAGATGGGTCAAATTGACTTCCAATTAATAAGGCTGGGGCTAATGAAAATTACTGTTGGAGCTGTGCTGATTTACACTATGTGGGTCTATTATCAGCTGTGTAACTATACTGAAAAAAATGCATTGCTTATATTCCGGGGATGAGAATGGAATGACTAATGACTTGATGTTTTAATCTTGTTAAAAGATGGATAAAGCAAAAAATAAATCAATATTCTTAAAGTTACAATTGCAAAAATGTGTATGTGTATTTGTCTGTATATGTGTGTGTATTTTTGTTAATAGCACTGATACTTTGTTCATTTTTAGAAATATGGGCTAGTTTACATGCAAGCTGCCCATTTGCCCTAACTTTCACTTGAACTCCCAAATCCCTACTAACCCTTACTTTCATCCTGCTTCCACTTAATGAACTTATTAGCAAATCCCATTTTCATTTGTCAATGCACCTAAAAATATATTCCTATTTACACTCTTCAGTTTTAAAGAATTCTACATAGTGTATACGTTTTTCCTGAATACAACCTGTAAATATTAGTAATTATTACTGGGGATAGGTAATATTAGACCCTGAGACAAGTTGACTAAACCACTTGAATAAAAAGAGCAAAAAACTGTAATCTTATAGGCTACACAATACAAAAAGAACACACATTCTTTATAAGGAGCTGCTATATGTAGCCTAAACAAGCCTCAATCTAAATTTGTTGAGGGGTCAACATGAGGGCATTAGCTTCTATTTTTATAAATGGATGAGTGGAATCAGTCGCAGGCCAACTAAATTAACTGCAAATTATTGCCTGCTATTCTGCTACTTTAATCTAGCAAAATAAAAGAGGCAATCATGTTGTATTCAAACTTTTATGCACCAATCACAGGCAGCCATTCAAATTCATCAGAATCTCTGTGTACAGTTCCTCTCAGGGTTTTCCATTTAAAGCTTCTCCAATTCATTTAAAAAGCCAACTTACCACAAGCTCTTAAAATGCATTTGTGGTCTGATAGCAAGGACTATTCATCAGATGCATTCCAAATCCTAAGACACTTTATATAGCCTCAGCCTCTTTAAAATCAACTTAGAACTATTTTGAAAGGCAAATTTTTGCTATTATCGTGGCTTTTTAAAAAAAAAAAAAAATTCATGTCAATAAACACCAACGCCTAGATTTAGAGTTCGTCTTTAGCTGTCAAAAGCAGTGTTAAGGGGTCCTAACGCTGCTTTTTACCGCCCGCTGGTATTTAGAGTCAGCCAGGAAAGGGTCTAATGCTCACTTCCTCACCGCGACTCCAGGCTACCGCAGATCCCCTTACGCCAATTGCGTATCCTATCTTTTCTATGGGATCTGCCTAACGCCGGTATTTGGAGTCTTGGAAGAAGTGAGCGGTAGACCCTCTACCGACAAGACTCCTACTGCCAAAAAAAGTCAGTAGTTAAGAGCTTTTTGGGCTAACGCCGGAACATAAAGCTCCTAACTACTGTGTTATAAAGTACACTAACACCCATAAACTACCTATGTACCCCTAAACCGAGGCCCCCCCCCACATCGCTGCCACTCTAATAAAAATTTGTAACCCCTAATCTGCTGACCGGACACCGCCGCCACCTACATTGTCGTCTTCACCCAGCCGAGCTGAATTCTTCATCCAAGGTGCACAGAGGAGGTCCTTCATCCGGTAGAAGTCTTCATCCAAGCGGGGCAAGGAGAGGTCATACATCCGGTAGAAGTCTTCATCCAGGTGGCGTCTTCAATCTGCATCCATCCGGAGCGGAGCCATCTTCAAAGGAGCTGACGCAGAGCCATCCTCTTCAACCGACGACTTCCCAGCGAATGAAGGTTCCTTTAAGGGATGTCATTCAAGATGGCGTCCCTTCAATTCCGATTGGCTGATAGGATTCTATCAGCCAATCGGAATTAAGGTAGAAAATATCTGATTGGCTGATGCAATCAGCCAATCAGATAGAAGTTCAATCCGATTGGCTGATCCAATCAGCCAATCGTATTGAGCTTGCATTCTATTGGCCGATTGGAACAGCCTGGGTGAAAACGACTGAAGGTAAGATGATCTTCAGGTGGTTAGCGATATATTTTTTTTATAGGGGGGTTTGGGTGGGTTAGAGTAGGGTTATGTGGGTGGTGGGTTGTAATGTTGGGGGGGTATTATATTTTTATTTTCAGGTAAAAGAGCTGATTACTTTGGGGCAATGCCCCACAAAAGACCTTTTAAGGGCTGGTAAAAGAGCTGATTAATTTGGTAGTTTAGAATAGGGTAGGGCATTTTTTTATTTTGGGGGGATTTTTTATTTTATTAGGGGGCTTAGATTAGGTGTAATTAGTTTAAACTTCTTTTAATTCTTTTTTATTTTTTGTAATTTAGTGTTTGTTTTTTTGTAGTATAGAATAGTTTATTTTATTGTATTTTAAGTTAGCTAATTGTAGGTAATTTATTTAATTAATTTAATGATAGTGTAGTGTTAGGTGTATTTGTAACTTAGGTTAGGATTTATTTTACAGGTAATTTTGTTCGTATTTTAACTAGGTAGCTATTAAATAGTTATTAACTATTTAATAGCTATTGTACCTAGTTAAAATAAACACAAAGTTGCCTGCAAAATAAATATAAATCCTAAAATAGCTACAATGAAATTATTAATTATATTGTAGCTATATTAGGGTTTATTTTCTAGGTAAGTATTTAGTTTTAAATATTTTTATTTAATTTTAGGAATATTATTTTGTTTAATTTAAATTATATTTATGTTAGGGGGATGTTAGGGTTAGAGTTAGGTTTAGGGGTTAATAATTTTATTATAGTAGCGCCGACGGTGCGGGTGGGAGATTAGGGGTTAATAATTGTAGGTAGGTGGCGGCGATGTTAGGGAGGGCAGATTATGGGTTAGTACTCTTTATTATAGTGTTTGCGAGGCGGAGTGCGGTGGTTTAGGGGTTAATACATTTATTATAGTGGCGGCGAGGTCAGGTCGGCAGATTAGGGGTCAATAAGTGTAGGTAGGTAGCGGCGACGTTGGGGGGGCAGGTTAGGGGTTAATAAATATAATATAGGGGTCGGCGATGTTAGGGGCAGCAGATTAGGGGTTCAGGGATAATGTAGGTTGCAGCGGTGTACGGAGTGGCAGATTAGGGGTTAATAATATACAGCAGGTGTCAGCGATAGCAGGGGCGGCAGATTAGGGGTTAATAAGTGTAAAGTTAGGGGTGTTTAGACTCGGGGTTCATGTTAGGGTGTTAGGTGCAGACTTAGAGAGTGTTTCCCCATAGGAAACAATGGGGCTGTGTTAGGAGCTGAACGCTGCTTTTTTGCAGGTGTTAGGTTTTTTCCAGCCCAAACTGCCCCATTGTTTCCTATGGGGATATCGTGCACGAGCATGTTTTTCCAGCTTACCGCTACCGTAAGCAACACTGGAATTGAGGGTTAAAGTGGAGCTAAATTAGGCTCTACGCTCCCTTTTCTTAGCCTAACACAGCCCCTCAGACAACTCTAAATAACAGCGTTGTCTTAAGGGTGCACTGGGAAAAAAAGCAGCGTTACCGACAAAACTCTAAATCTAGCCACAAGACTTTTTAGGTTCATAAAACGTGTTTGAATGCTAAAAATTTATTTGTAATTGTATATTCCACATCTTGCATTGATGTGATTTATTAGGTAAAATCTATTCATTCAAACATTAGACACTGACAATAATTAAATGCCATGTTTTATTTTTGCTTTGAACGAGAATGTTTAAAAACTCTATTTGTGTAAAAAAACAAAGTTAAAGGGACATGAAATCCATTGATTCAAAGAAAGGATGTGATTTCAAACAATATACCAGTTTCCTTTTATTATCTAATTTGTTTTGTTTCCTTGGTATACTTTGATGAAAAGGATACCTAGGTAAGCACAGGAACTGCTGATTGGGGAAAGCACATACTGTATATTATGTTATTGGTTCACTCAATGTGTTCAGCTAGTTAAAAATAGTGCATGGCTGCTTCTACAACAAAGGATGCCAAGAGAATGAAATAAACTAGACAATAAGTAAATTGAAAAGTTTTTTTAAAAAACAGTATTCTCTATTTGAATCATAAAATAAAATGTGGGTTTCATGTCCCTTTAAAAGCCTGCAATACGTCATTTTCTTATAGTTTTTGTATTGTGATGTGATTGTGATTAACTAGCTTATACTGTTATAGTGTTCAAACTAAAGTAGAAAATATTTAACAAAATTAGAATTTACAATCTATTCACTTCTAATTAGCATTTGTATTGGCTAAAAGTCAAAACCATTCAAATGCTTTTTAACAGAACATTACCATTAAAGAGACATGAAACTTCATTGTTTTATGATTCATATTGAGCATGCAAATGTAAACAACATTCTAATGTACTTCTATTATTACATTTTCTTTGCTCTCTTAATATCTATTGTTGATAAGCAGGGATGTAAGCTTAGGAGTATGCACATGTAGCAAGCACTATTTGGCAGCAGTTTTGCAAGAATGTATTTGCAAGAGCACTAGATGGCAGGACTATTTCATGCATTATAGTGCTCCAGACACCTAGGTATCTCGTCAACAAAAATTAAGATGGGGACGAAGCAGATTTGAAAATAGAAGTAAACTGAAAACCTTTTTACAATCGCATGCTCTGTCTGAATCACAAAAGAACATTTTTGGGTTTCAGATCCCTTTAAAGTCTATGTGGGTTTTTGTAGATAAATCATTTTTAAAGTTTTTCTAAAGGATTTTGATCGACCCCAACGTTTTATTTTGTCATTGGGAAAAAATACCAAAAATAACTAAAAAAATACTGAACCATTTTTCTTTAGATGTTAAAGGTTTTTAGTAACCTGCAGTTCCAGGCAATCTACTAAAATATATACATTTGTTTCTATTTATCTTAGGATCAACATTTTAAACTGGATTGGAGGGTACAAGCAAGGAAGAGCGAAGAGCAATAAACAGGTGACTGCAATATGTAAGATATAATGTTGGAGAGTAAATTAAAGGAACAGTTTACACAACATTTTTCTCTCCTTTAATTTGTTTCCAATGATCTATTTTACCTGCTGGAGTGTATTAAATAGTTTACAGGTAGCTCCTTTACCCTTATTACCACAATTATTCAGCCTGTGTTATCCATATCTATGCTGAAAGTTTCTATACTTAGGTAGAGGCTATAACCAAGCTGTGCTAGCAAATCAAGCAGAAGTAATTACACTCCCAGTGGGGTGCAGGAGAGTTAAGTAATAAAATGTTACTTTTCCATTGTTCTCTCTAGGTATGGGTCTTTGGTTTACGGACAGATATAAGATAAGGAAGCATGTATCTGTACACAAAGTAATAAAATAAAGTGATCTGATTTTACCTACAAGCTCAACCGATTTTAATACGTTGTAGTTTCAGAGCACAACACCTGCTATTTCATATACACAAATAAACCTGGAAATAAATGCAATTTATGATACATTTGTTACAGTGTCACAAGTTATTGGAAATACATTAAGGGAAAACAATTTTACAGTATACTGTCCCTTTCATTAGCATTTGGTAGTTTAGTATGATGTTAGAAAGAGACAGCTTTTGGAGTTGTGTAAATGTGTTTGCTGCAGAGTATATTTATTAGTACAAGCCAATAATATAATTTAAGTAATATATTGTAATTTACAGTCCAATTAAATAATCTGTTATTGGTAATTTGATCATCAGACCCAGGTATGCAAAAATCTTATATATCTGGTATAAGGTTTATGTCAATTAAACATTTTTATTTCAAATAATACTTTTGACAAATTTGACAGTAATTGTGTACATTATGTGTGTTGTATCAGAAGCTATGAACTAAATTAATAAAATTCCATTACTGTGCTGTCCTGAGGGAGTTGAAGCAGTTTTATATTGCGTCATATGTGCATGTAGTTGAATTCAAAAATTGGTTCACAGCAAGATTTATATGCTACACTCCGGCAAAAGGATCTGTTGGGGACAGCATTATACCTCTGTGCAGTAGTTAAATTTATGTTATCAAACAAGGTTGCACTTGAGACTTCTTGGTACACAAGTTCCTTTTTGCATTTCCCCTGTCAGAATGATTTGGCAGACTTTATTAGACATCTGGCAGAGACGCTATGTCATACACGACTGAGCCAAACTGCTGTCTGATATTACTTATACACTTGACTGGACAGGCCTTATAAGGATCAGCTTTCCTGTCATCAAATACATTTTGACAAATAATCAAGCTAAGCATTTTATTTGAGCATCTTAATTAGGGGAGACACGGGGAAGCATTTTATCAAGACCTAACTAAAGAATTTTGACAAAAATTGTATTGAGAATAATTGCAATCCAAAAGGGAAAAGGGAAAAAGAAAGAGAAGTATATGATAACCAGTTAGGATGTTCGATAACAGTGTACGGTAATCTTTAAGGTAAAACTGTAACTTCTGTTATGAGATTTGTTTTTGTTTGCTATTATAGTTTTGAAAATCTAATAAAAAGAATGTATATAAAAAAAAAAAAATTGCAATCCAAATACTTTTAACATTAGAAATATGGTGGCTGTTACCATATTTCTCATGTTAAAAGTATTATATAAAAAGGTTATAATAAAGATATCTTGAGACCCATATTTAATTTATTAACCTTAGATAACTAAACTATATGTAATTTATATAGATTAATTAACACAAGCGTGCAAGGCTTTCTTCTTTCAGAATAAGAAACATTCAGTATTATTCCTTACTTTTGTGAGTACATAATCTCTTATCATCAGTAGTTTGTCACCTTCACCTGCAGTGACAGAAGTTTATTTTTTGTAAAATATAAATGTTGTTGTTTCTATGAGTAGATATGTAAGAAGCCATCCACCTCTCATCTCAGGATTCCCAGCAAATCAGCATTAGATTGTATAATAAAAACATCACAATAGGTTGCAGTAAGTGTTTTTTCACATATGCAATATTGATTTAAAAAAAAGGATTTGTTTTACCATTCTATTCACCAAATTAAGACAGATGCATTAATTTTGGGTAGGGATGTCATATTAATTAAAATATTAGCATAAATAATTATACAGCATAACTCACAATCTAAAGTTGCTAGCATGGATTTTAAATGATCATTTGTTTAAAATTAGATTACAACACAAGTTTATTTCTATTTTTATTATATTTGCTATGTACAGGGACCTGATCCTTAAAATTGTAAGCCATGGTGTGTGGCAGCCCTAATTATGGGGTAACCTCACTTAGAATGTGCATTTTTATTTTTGTTCTCAATCTGACTTTGTTAATTAATTATATGTAGTGTGTTTTATAAATGTATTAGACCTCATGATATCACTAAATTAAAACACAAGTCTCACAAGTACCCAAATAAAGTAGCAGAAACACAGAGAGATTCAAAAGATATGGGTAGACTTGATCTGTAGCTTTAGTGAAATGTAAGTTTTTTGTCTCACCATCTTAGTTAAAGGGGCACTATTGTAAAAACAAAAAACCCACATTTTTGGATTCTGCATATTTCAATGTGTCTTTGATTTGACAGCTATTGTCAGTATGTAAACTAGCAGCATGCTTGCTATATTGCAAATCTACTCCACTGCACCAATATTATAACATCATATCCTTTTTTAATCTTCTGAGGGCTCTGTAGTGCCACAGTGGATTTAATAATAAAGACATGATTTTATCAGTTGCAAACTACGGTTAACATTGATAACTTCCACATGTCCTGGGAAGACTAAAGCCCAGATTTATCTACCTACCTACCTAAAATGCTTGCTATGGGCTAGTTTACAAGTGGCGCACTTCAAAAAAAGCAAGAAATCATGACTTGCCAGCAATGAAAGGTTGAACGATTCCTAGAAGAGGAGTGTTCTTAAATTTTCTTTAAAAATGTTATTACTCTATTAAAAAGTCATTGTATATCTGTGCCAATTATTCTTTGTCTATTCTACAAATGTGGAGCTACACTGGGACTTTAAAGTGATTATTTAATTTCAGCTTTCAGTTCCATGCCACACATCCACCTGGTCACTAGCAACACAGAATATGCCTCTACAACTGGCTCATTCACATCTTCTCTGTAAGGATATATTTTTGGGGAATTTACTGACATTTATTGATGTCTGTTTAGGGACAGTCAAAACCAGAAGTTTTGTTGTTTAAAAAGATAAATAATCCCTTTATTACCCATTCCCCAGTTTTGCATAGCCAACACAGTTTTAATAATACACGTTTTACCTCTGTGATTACCTTGTATATAAGTCAAAATTAAACTTTCATGATTCAGATAGGGCATGTAATTTTAAACAAATTTCTATTTTACATTTATCATCAAATTTGCTTTGCTCTCTTGTTATTCTTGTTGAAAGCTAAACCTAGGTAGGCTCAAATGCTAATTTCTAAGCCATTGAAGACCGCCTCTGCATTTGACAGTTATTCACAGCTAGAGGGCGTTAGTTCATGTGTTTCATATAGATAACACTGTGCTCATGCACGCAAAGTTATTTAAAGGTCAGCACTAATTGCCTGAAATGCAAGTCTGTCAAAAGATCTGAGAAAAGGAGGCAGTCAGCAGAAGCTTATATACAAGGTAATAACAGAGGTAAAAAGTATATTTCTATAACAGTGTTGGTTATGCAAAACTGGGGTATGGTAAATAAAGGGATTATCCAGCTTTTTAAACAATACATTTTTCGGTGTTTACTATCCCTTTAAGCAACTCTCTAATTTACTCCTATTATCATTTTTTCTTCTTTCTCTTGGTATCTTTATTTGAAAAGCAGGAATGTACACTTAGGATCCACCAATCAGAAAGGGCTAATCAGGTACTGAACCAAAAATGGACCGATTCCTAAGCTTACATTCCTGCTTTTTCAAATAAAGATACCAAGAAAACGAAGAAAGACTGATCTTGATCATGAAAGAAAAAATTGGGTTTTTATATCCCTTTAAACATCTCATGCCAATATACTGACATCTTGATCGATATGCTATTGCAGTCCATATAGTATATTGAACATAACTTACCAATTAGTGTACATAACAGAAAGCTACTGCAAATATTATTTTATTCAAGTGTATAAAAAGCAGCGTCTTTAATAAAAAAAAAAATCCAAATGCACATGGAAATATCTTAATAATGCATAAACATATATTGTATTTTGATGTATGAAGATTTCCTTTCTAATACACACCATAATGATAATTACTTCACTAGTTAAGTGCTTTCCAGAACAATTTATTGAACAATCAAATTCTTGCCCAGACTTGCTATGTATAGAAACAATTGATAAAAGCTGTGCTTGATGAAAATGCACAAAAGAAAGGCAGGACAGCATAAGCCATTATATGCTGCCAAAATGTTAATAATTCTTTATGCATTTTACATCTTTTTTATCTATAATGGAAATATTAATTACAACCAATATTTAACAATATGCTTGGCTCATACTCAAGGCAATTATTTGAGCGTAGCTATTTTAACAGGAAATGTAGTGTATATGCAGCATAGCCATATTCTTTATTCAGTACATAATACATTTTTAAAAATTAAACAAAACAAAATATGGTTGTTTCAGAAATTAGATAAGAGGATAATTCTAATGCACTAAACCTGAATTTCCATGCTGCTATCAAGAATTTGAAAGTACATATTATAATTTGTACATTTTAAAAAAAAAGTCTAAATAATGTACATTTTATACTGAAGCAATATTGATAAATGTGTTGTTTTTCAGAGCCAACAGGACACTCTACAGAAACATCACCAGCTGCATTGCTGACAAAAAACCAGGCCACTATATGAAAAAAAACAGCGGCAGACATTTTTTTCATACTGGTTAAATTTTGGCTACATGATCACAATCAAATAATTAATATTTCCAGCATCATTTTAGATTGATAGACGTCACACATAGCTGTACACAATGACCTGCCTCGTTAGTAGATTTTATTCTTTCCTCCATAAGACTGATACACATTTTAAATACACAGTAGTGCTAATTATTAAATCTAACACCTCCAACAATAACAAGTCTGAGTGCAACCCCACTCATTTTATTAATCCTTACTACACTTGTCTTATTGAGTCACTGTCTGATCCCGACTCACCATGATACCCACCAATAACCCCTATAAGTTCCTACAGAAGTAACCACCCCAATCACAGAATACATTGCACACATAACCACACTTAAGACTAATCTCACATCCTCAATCACCCCATTGGGAAGTCTCTCAAAATAAATAAGCAAGTAACCCCAAATTCTTTTACCTGTGTTCCAGGGGATCAGCTAGTGGGCCATGACAAGTATAGTAAGGGTAATAGTAATGGGTGATTGTGTTAATTTAAACCTGGCAGATTGTCATAGTTGGGGTTAATACAGGTGGCCCTGGTTTTACAACGGTTCAATTTACACCGTTTCAGAATAACAACCTTTTTTTCCAGTCATGTGACTGCTATTGAGAAGCAGTACATTTATTAAAATAGCCAGTAGGTGGAGCTGTTCGCTTGTGTTGCAGTGCAGCCAAGCAAGCTGAAATTAATCATTTTAACCAGACCTGAGCTATCGAGCAGATTTCAAAGGAACAAGATCTTCCTGTCTATAAATCATTCCATATTGGAATGCATAGAAAGAACTGTTTGCAGAAAAATGCAAGTGAAGTCTGTGTTGTGTGATTATTTTATTAGGTTTATAATGCTGTTTAGAAAATGTTTTTGTTCATTTAACTTAGTTTAATTATATATTATGTGTTGTGTGATTATTTTATTAGGTTTATAATGCTGTTTAGCATTTAAAGTCTTCATTTCAAAGCTTTAAAAATAATGTATTAGGTGTTACTAATGACAATTTTGAGAGGGGCCTGGAACCTATCTCCCTTACTTCCCATTGACTTACATTATAAACTGGGTTTCAATTTACAACAGTTTCGATTTACAACCTTTCCTTCTGGAACCTAACCCTGGTGTAAACTGAGGGCTACCTGTACCAGGTAGCTGTTCATACCCACAGTGATTATGGTAGAGTTACTTAAGTTTGTGGAGGTCATTGATAGTGTTAAAAGTGGCAGAAGCAGTCACAATTATGTATAATTTTATTTTAGAGGTCACAAAAAGGGTCATTTTAACTTTAGGATTGTTACTGTGTTTATTATGGCAGAAGGCTTTACAAATAACTCAGCTCCACAGGTCATTACTGTCTGATCTACTGTATTTCTTTAGATTACCCTATCTGAGATTAGTGAAAGACAAAAAAAGCAGAAACTGCAAATAAACATAAAACTACTGCAAAGAACAATCACTTGCAAACTGTCATTGTGAGGATTTGATATATATATTCATACAAGCATTTTAATCTGAAGTAATTGCAATATTTTGTACTTAATAGGTGCTGCAGAAATAATCCTGTTTTGTTAAATGCATTATAAAAATGTTATTAATATCTTGTACCGTTTAGCTAAGGCATGATACAAAAAACTCTATGTTTATAAGTTTTATATACATGGCTTAAACATTTAGGTTGCATTAGTTATCATCAAGTCACAAATCCAGTCTATTTAGCTGTTTATTATCCAAGTGGGAACAAGTAACATAGAGATAATGAGATACCTTTGCAGTTACTGCCTGCGGTTGGCTCTACTTGACCTGGTTTGGAGCTGGGAAGTTAGAGTCATAAGGATGGTGTGCATGGCTAGCTACACCACAAAGTGAGAGAAAAAAAGGGCTTATTTTCAGGTTAAAAACAAATCCCCCTGTGCATCCAACCTAGAAAGTACTGCTTAATTGTGTTTCTTTCTCAGATTTTTTTACATGAATGGTACTATATTGTATAGTACAGTTGTCAGGCCAGCCAAGTTTTCTTATGTTCAGTTTGTGATAGATTGAAAGGCATCACCTGACCAGACAGGAAGGTATCTCTAGCCTCTAGGCAGTGCTTCCAAGCATTCTGCGTATTGTAAGATTGTTTTGGCAGCTCTGTTCCTCTGTCTCTATTCCAGATTTCCCTTTCCTATAAATGCCCAGGATACCTAAATAAAACCAGGGGCCATATATAAAAGAATAGTGTGGTCCTATATACAAATTTGGTTATGAAAATAATTGTTTATTACATACGGTCTTATAAAAACAGTAATAAAAAACAATTAAAACAAATATGCGCAAAATGGATATAGTGCTTCACTAGCCACAAAAAATATATACATGAATGAAGTCAGTCCAGAAAAAAAACATGTCCATAGTACCAAAATTGTATAAATTATTAGTAATCCAAAGAAATCCTTGATTTGATGTCAAAGAAAAAAATATATCCTTATAAAAAGATGATCAATCCCAAAAAAGTAAATCCACTAAATTAAAAAATAAAAAGTAAAACATATATAAAAATATGTGTACCTTGGAAAATGTTGGGAGGTATGTACTTTGTTTAATGGCATGTTTTCTTTTAAAACAAACACATCGTTTTATAACAAACTAGTTTATTAGTATTTGCAACATCAAATATGGCGGTAAACGCCATGTAAAGCTTCTGACTTCTAAAACGTTTTTACCAGTGGTTTTGTATCACATTAACTTCACTAGACATGTGCACAGGTGAAAAATTTGGTTTGGCTTCTACCAATTTGTGTAGTTTTAATTACAGTCTTTGGCACGTTTGGTTCGGCCGAATGTTCGGATACAGTGGCGTATTTAGGTTTTGTGCTGCCCTAGGCACTCAGAATCCTGCTGCCCTCCACCCCCCTCCGGATTAAGGTCATTTTTGGCCATATAATTTTTTGGGTCAGGGAGTAATGTTTTTTTTTGCTGCATTTTCAAACTACATTTTCCACAGCCAAGGCTAGCCTAGTAGGCACGTTGTTAGTGACAAGTGACAACACAGTTTCAGTTGTCTCACACTAATCCTTTATGACCATCCTACTCTCTTTTTACTATGGGTAGAAAAATAAGCTAGATGGAATTTTGAATCCACTGGGTTTTCTGTCTTAACTCCTATAAAGACCATGAAAGAAAACGGGTTAATAGTACGACTGCATACAATAATACAGTTACAAGGGGCATACTATTTAACAGTTACCTTTGCAAAATTTCTATGTATAAATTATATAAAAAATGTCACTGGATGATATATGTTCATACTCTATCCAGTCAATTTGTTTAAAACTTTATTTTACTTTCCCTTTAATTATGCATACTAAAACAACTTTGCAATATATTTTCATTGTTTATTTTGCCCCATTCTCCTTTAATTTAAGTCTAACAACTGGATTTTACAGTCCTCAAAACTGAAAGAGCACATAGCAGGATTCTCAAATATAACCTTGCCTCAGATAAATCCCAAGTTTCCAGTTTATCATCTTATTATTTCTGCTAAAACCAAACAATGGATATTTTGTTAACACACTGACCACTGAAAACAAATTGCAGCAAACAAGGTGCTAATCTGTTCTCATGTTCCAATCCTGCTGATATGTTAATCTATTGAAAATTTTCAGAAAAAAATGTTTTCTGTCCCTTTAAAAGCACATTTTTATTTTCTGAGGCTAACTTTTAAAAACAAAGTTTCAAGTCATTCAACAAGCTCTACAATTTATCTTTATATATTATGTATGGAAAACAGATGCCTCAAGGACAGGAAAGTTTGCCCCACCAATGAAAGCACAAGACCAGAGCCTAAACAAAAGGAGAGTTGCTAAAGCCAGTCTAGTTGTGATTATGTCACCTCATGATAGGGTTTCTTGTGCATTTCAGAGAAACAGAATCTCAAGCTACTATGCTGAATATAAGGCAGCACAAGGTGAATGTGAGATGTTCATGTGTTAACCTTGAGCACTGTTCCAACACAGAGTATTCTTTTCTAACAAAAATATATATAGGTGACTTCCTCAAAAACAATTTGATAAATATTGATCATGTGGTAAAACAGGTTTGACAGAGTTCAAATTAGTTTTTAGTCCTTCATAGAAAAATTACCAGTAGATCATGAAATAAATAATTTGAAGATTCATTGGAAATTGACAAGGAAGTTAATAGCAATGTAATGCAAAACGTATTGTTAGTTATTTACACTAGAAATAACTCTCTAAAAGCCATGCATACATGCATTTATAGATTCATTTTAAAAAGTGCTTAATAATAAAAACAGTATTATTGTATAATAAATTAAAGATATCAAAAGTTATATGATTCCCATTCTCCAGTAGTACAAAAGGTAAGGTACTCACTACTAGTATACAGTCACTATCAGCCACCCTGGCTAGTCAGCAGTAGCACCTGAGTCTCTGACGAGTCACGACGAGTGACTCTGTGGCAGCCTGAGTTGGTTCCCTACCTGAGTTTGTTGCTCCAGACGGACAGTAGTCACTGTCTCTGCCACTCCACTGGATCAGATTCAGTCTGCTCTGTGTCGTCTCCTCCCGCTCCCGACTCAATCTCACCTCCGTTGCCGCCTGGCCTACTCCCTCAACTTCAAGCCATGATGTGGGGACGCCGGGCAGCAGATAGTGTAAGCTGGCTGGTAACTGGTTTAAAATGTCATGTGACCCCGGTGAAAAAGCCGGTCACGTGCGGTAAGCTGCCCGCTCAAAGTTAAAAGTTAAAAATTGTTTTGTTTTTTTAAAAAAGCAATGAAGCAGCAGCGTTATCAAGAGTAGTGTCAGTGACTCAGTGTTGAAAAATGCCGCCCCCCAAAATCTGACGCACTAGGCACCGGTCTTGTTGGACTATACATTAACACGCCCCTGTTTGGATAAGAATTTTGTTCAAAGCGAAATTCCTTCAATTACGTTTAAGCCAATGGGAAGCCCGCAAAACATTCCTTTTAGCCACAAAATTGTAAATTGAGGCACGAGAACTTACAGGAATTAGAAAAAAAATTTACAAACAGAATTAAAACAATAAATTTAAATTAAAAGCACCATTACAATCTTTCCATACAATATTTTTAGCTTGGAGATTCAATTCAAAGAAGGGCAAGAGCAGGAGGGGTAGCACCAGCAGGCAGCAGACTTACTGAACTAGATAGGACTCTGATCACAATAAATACACTTTAAAATTACACCTACAAGGAAGGAAGACAAACGTGTTTAGAGTCCCTTGGACACAGCGGCCAGCAGTTTCCTGATAATTTGACATTGACGGATGACTAACACCACAGAGCAGGAAGGGCGGGAGCAGAGTTACTGAACTTGAAATGTAGGTCTGACAGTAAATAAACCTCAAAAATACACCTCCAGGGGAGGAGTACAAGCTTGTGTCTAAAGTCCCTTGGACATAGTGGCCAACAGATTACTATGATTTTTTACATTAACTGGTGATGACCAACACAGAGTAGGAAGAGCAGGAGAAGAAAAGGCAGCAGAGTTACTGATATAGGCCTCTGGATTATAGTACACCAACCCCATTAAATACACCACCAAGGAATGTGACAAGTGGAGCAAAATTAGTATGCACAAAAGAAAATAAAGTTCTCACTTTCCAGACTAGCTATTCTCCAGGGATTTTTCATTGGCTGATGACATCATCTTTTCTGAGGTAGGCAGCCCTCTAGATTTTGGTAACGGAGAGAATCAATGCAGGTGGAAACTGATGGCTTAAAACCCCCAATGCACAGCCTCTGTATTGAAATGTCCCCCTTCACTATCTTCTCAGGCTCATAACCATCTTTTTCTTGGTTCAGAGTAAAGGACAGCTAGAGAAGACATGCGGGGATTCAGAATAAAATATCCTCATTGGCCAATCCAGAGACTGGGGAGATCTGCTCAATAATTCCTTCTTCTTCCTGACTGCTTTGAACACTAGGATCATCTACTACACCTGAAATGTCTGTCCTGCTGCTGCGAGACAACCTTCTGATTCTGATAAAACCATCTAGCTGCTAATATAAAATATGGAGGAAATCAGGAGAGCATCAACACTGGCAGTAATAGAACGGATTGTGACACTGGGGCAAACATTGGTACAGGTAGTTTTGGGAGTAGACTAAAGAGTTGACATGTACATGCACAACAGCTGCTGCTCCTCTAGATAATTGAGCCGGAGAAGCAAACAATGGCCTTGAAAATGATATTTGACTTTGTAAAACAGAGGCAACAGTGCTTGTCCCACTTCTGCTCATTAGAGAAATAGCAGCAGACATGCACTGGTAGTGATGGTGCTGGTACTACTACTGTTTGTGGTGGCAGCAGACGAAACATAGCACTCAGATTGAATTACAATTTTATTAAAGAACAATATGATTATATTTTGTTAGGTACAAGATCAATTTTCCCTTTGGTTTTAATCACTGAGGGGTACACCGTACTACGATATATGTAACACTAATAGTACATTAGTGACAATATAGGCAACAGACATGCACTGTGTGCAATATTACCAGTCACTGAGAAATGACTGAAGTAAACTGTAAGGGTTAAACAAAAGTTGCACAAAACACTTTAGAAACACATTCAAAATAAAGCATTACACACATACAGTATATACACTTTTTAATAAAAAAAAATCATAGTATTATGTATTAAAAGATTATTAAAGGTGTATGGTATATGGCCAAGTGTTTGATTGGTTGAGCCTTTCAACTACCTTGAAACATACAATATAATTTTTATTAACTTTTAATGTGTTTTGAATAGGAATATTTGACATTCCAATGTTCTACCCTTAGAAAAAATGTACTATTTTATTTTAAAATGCATTTTTTTTTAAATATGTTTATAAAATCTCTCTCTCTCTCTCCATACATACAGTACTCTACAAACGTCTTAGGCCACCATTAGATTTATTGTTTCAATGACCATCCATATTTATTTTTTAGCCTCTTTATTAAGATACAAACAGAAAATACAGGAAATATATCAAAATATTAAAAAAAAAACAATTTTCAGAACAAAATGGCTTCTTCAGGCAAAAGTAAGCATTTAGTGTGACCTCCCTTGGCACTAAACACATCTTAAACACTTTTTAGGAGACTGTCCTGAAGTTTTCTGAAGTAATCTTCTGGTATATTATACCAGGCTTCTTTCAGCACTTCCCAGTTCTTCTTTAGATTTAGGTTGTCTTTTATTTCTTACTCTGTCCAGGTGATCCCATACTGCCTCTATAATATTCAGGTCTGGACTTTGTGGAGGCCAGTCCATGACTGTCAGTGTTTTATCCACTGTTTTTCTCTCCAAATATGATTTCACTGTATTAGCAGTATGCTTGGGATTGTTATCGTACTTACAAATAAAACCATTCCTAATCAGGCGCTTTCCAGAAGAAATTGCATGATGGATTAAAATCTCTCTGTACTTTTCAGCATTCATGATCCGATCAATTCGGACAATATTGCCAACACCACTGGCAGAAATGCAGTCCCAAACTAGGACAGACCCTCCACCATGTTTCACTAACGGCCTCAAGCACTTATTCTTCCATCTCTCTCCAACTCTTCTTCTCATATATTGTCGATGATTGGACCAAAACATTTCTAACTTGGATACGTCAATCCATAATACTCTTTTCCACTTTCCATTCCAATCTTTGTGAGCTTTAGCATATCTTTGCCTTTTCACCCTGTTCTCCTTCCAAAAAATTGGTTTCTTGACTGCTACCCTTCCACAAAATCCATTCCTAAATCAAGCTTCTTTGTACTGTAAAAGGGTCACTCATCTTGGCATCATTAGTGCATTTGCAATATCGTTTGGCTCTCGCGCTATCTTTTTACTTTCAGTTTTTTTACTTGTAATACATTCACCACATTTAAATTTTACTTTTGAACACAGTTAGCAAGCAAGCCAAAAAGTTATTAAGTGTGCCACTTGTAATCTGGACCTGTAACATATGCCTGCCTGATATCACTGTCCCTTTAAGACTGCCTTCCCTGCTACTGACAATCATACTGTTTGGGGAGTATCTGCATTCAGCTTACCTGCAAAATTAATTAATCATTCATGCACCTAATTTCCTCAGCCTCTTTTTAAATCATCTCAGGCCTAATGTGCATTGCATTAGCTTTGAGGTTTTGTTCCAGAACAACAGAGGTCTGTGACTGTTCCAGTATGGATTTTACCAGGATATTCAAACTACAGCCTTTCTTCTTCTTGCAACTATGAATCACAGAATATCATCTATCCACATCTAGGATACTCTTCCCTGGGTCAGGGGTCGGTGTCTCCAATTCCCTACCACTGCCCCGAGGGTCTGTGTCCTGAGTGCATATACACCGGAACATGACAGGCCCAAAGGCAGTAGGCTTACCTATCAGTCACAGCTATTCCCTTACTGCAATACAAAAGTGCAGTTTCACTACCTGGAAAAAATAAAGTATTCTGCACACAAAGAGTTAAACAAATTAAAAAGTTTTTTTCCCCAACCCGATAGGATTACATTAATTCTTGCTAACCCAACATGATTTATCTTAAGGTGTTTTATATATTTATTGATATTGAAAACTATTAATAATTAATGTAAATTATTTTTATAGATGTAATAATAATATAAATAATTTATACAATATATAAGTATATTTTACATTTTCTATAGTAATTATTAATAGCTATTATTTTGTATAATGTTTCATATTTAATATTTGAATAACGCCCCTTAAGATAACTAATTCTTCATGTGCGCTAACCCGACACCGCATTAGACCTAAAGCGCAAAACCTGAAGCACATATTTTATATTCCAATCTTTTTCAAATCAAATTTTTTATAAATTTGCTATTTTTTTTATATATATATATATATATATATATATATATATATATATATATATATATATATACATACACACACAGAGAAGCACACTCACAGGAACACAAAATTGGCTCAATACTATTGTTAGCCTGTTATATGGCGATTTACCACCTGGGTGCAGCTTCTTTTAGCCCAGTGATGCTTCTCACAGAGAATAACTTTCCTGTAGTATATCAGTCTGATCCCGCATAGTATGGTCAGTCCAGCGCCGAAATACCAGGCAATTCCTCTCTGAACAAGGAACACAGCAACCCCAGATGATCGTTTCGGCCTTCATTGGGCCTAGTCAGTGAGGTGTAGCCATATACCTCTAAGCACACTGAGCAAGGAGTCCACGTCTGGTTTCCCCTTTCTCCCATAGGGAGACTAAATACACACAGAGAGAAGCACACTCACAGGAATGAACAACTGGCTCAATACTATTGTTAGCCTGTTTTATGGCGATTTACCACCTGGGGGCAGCTTCTTTTAGCCCAGTAATGCTTTTCACAGAGAAGAACTTTCCTGTAGTATATAAGTCTGATCCCGCCTATAAAGGTCAGTCCAGTGCCGAAATACCAGGCAATTCCTCTCTGAACAAGGAACACAGCAACCCCAGGTAATCATTTCAGCCTTGATTGGGCCTCGTCAGTGAGGTGTAGCCATATGCCTCTAAGCACACTGAGCAAGGAGTCCACATCTGGTTTCCCTTTTTTCCCATAGGGAGACTAAATACACACAGAGAGAAGCACACTCATAGGAACGAACAACTGGCTCAATACTATTGTTAGCCTGTTCTATGGTGATTTACCACTTGGGTGCAGCTTCTTTTAGGCCAGTAATGCTTTTCACAGAGAAGAACTTTTGTGTAGTATATAAGTCTGATCCCGCCTATTATGGTCAGTCCAGTGCCGAAATACCAGGCAATTCCTCTCTGAACAAGGAACACAGCAACCCCAGATGATCGTTTCAGCCTTCATTGGGCCTCGTCAGTGAGGTGTAGCCATATACCTCTAAGCACACTGAACAAGGAGTCCACGTCTGGTTTCCCCTTTTTCCCACAATTGTATTGAGCTGGTTGTTCATTCCTGTGAGTGCACTTCTCTCTGTGTGTGTTTAGTCTCCTTATGGGAAAAAGGGGCAACCAGACGTGGACTCCTTGCTCAGTGTGCTTAGAGGAACACTGCTAAACCTCACTGACGAGGCCCACAAAAGGACGAAACAATCGTCTGGGGTTGCTTCTTGGGTCTTTGGCTGGGATCAAGTGCAGTTTTCTGTGCTTGGTCTTGGTTAAAAGATTTGCTGCCTGGAGACCTTTCCCTTTGGGGTTTGGGCTCCTGCTGCTATTGGGGGGGTGGCTACTCCTTAGGCGTAGAGCAACTGGGTAGTAGGGCCGTCCCCTTGGCCTTGTGGCATCGTCCCTGGACTTCAGCCACATGCTGCTTTTGGGGGGGGGGGGGCGCTCTGAAATCCAGCCTAAACAGGCAATAGGACAATTATGGCTACCAATGTGCCAAACGTTCCCCATACACTTCGGGTGTTGATTTCTGAGGACTACCGAGAGAAGATTGGTTTGGCTCATGTCCAGCAGGTTGTTTTGGAGGGTGTTTTGAAGATGCCAAGAGCAAGTTTGCGTTGTGTTCAGTTTTTCCCTTGAAGAGGGATTTTTGATGTGGCTTTCACTGATGAGCATTATTTACAGACCTGCTATCAACGGACTATTGATATGGCTGCTGCTCCAGAGTTGATAAGCATGAGATTTGTTGCCTGTGTGCAGAGGGAGAGAAGAATCCCGGTGACAGTACATATGTACAACCCTTGGGTCACTGATGTGGAAATTTGTCTGTTTCTTTGTCACTACTTTGATGATGTTCAAGGAGGTAGCAAGCTGAAGGAACAATTTGGGACTTTCAATGGAAAGCGCAGGTTCTGGGTGCTGTTTGTGCCAGATGAATTAGGTATTGGTGGAAAGAAACACCCTCCACAGACTTTCATCATTGGTGGAAATAGAGGTTTCCTATACTATGATGACATGCCTCTGTTTTGCCGTAGTTGCAACCTGTTTGGTCACATTGCTGAAAATTGCCCATGTGCCAGATGTCGAAATTGCGGTGAGGAGGATCATCTTGTTGCCCACTGTAGTAAACGCCGGACCTGTGTGGTTCTTCAAGTCATCTGTGCAGGATGTGTCCTTTGATGATGTTGCAGGGGCTTGATAGAGTGAAGCTTTCCTACGCTGATGTTGCAAAAAAAACATCTTCAGTTGCGGTTGAGCCATCTTTGAATGAGGAGGAGGTCTCTGATGAGGCATTGATCTCTATATTACCTCTTTTGTGTAAGAAAACTGAAGTTGGGGTTCCTGTCAGAGAGGTGGCTGATGCTCCTGTGGTGGTTCCTGTGGCTGAGAAGGTGGAGGAAGCAAAATCTAATCGTCAGGAGGTGGATCTTGCTACATCTAATGTGATAGCTGCTTCCGATGTTCTTGAAGCCCTGTTGCCCAATTCTGTGGATGATACTGTTGCTGTTCCTGGGACAGAAATTTTTTCCTTCACTGAGTCATCTTGTGATCCTGCTCCTGATGCTGTTCTTGGTGAAGGGGAGAACATTGATTGGTCTGCTGTTGTGTCCTTTGGTTCTGAGGAGGATATGGGCACTGCAGGGAAAAAATCTGCCCCCAAGCGGAAAAAAGGTGCGGATTCTGATGGATGGGAGAGTCCTGATTTGGATCTACCAGTAGTTAAGAGTGCAGATCCAGATACTGTAAGTGATGCTGACTCTTTAATTTCAGAGTTTCTTTCTGTCTCTACTAAAGATGTTCCTTCTGACTCAAGCCAGTGTATAGGTGACTTTTCTGATACCTCTTCTGTTGGTTATCTAGATAAAAGAGATGTGAACCAACTTGCTGAAGTTACTGGTTATGAGGCTGGCAAGGGGGAGCCTAGGAGGTCAGCACGTCACAGAGGCAGATTTAAAGGATCTCCTTTGAGTCCTAAGAAAAAGAAAGAAAAGAAGAAGTCCTGATGTTAATTTTGTTTCTTGTTTGTTTGTTTTTCTTTAAAAAAATTGTGATATTTATGACCATTTCTTCCCTTAATGTCAGGTGTATGAAAACTATAGCAAGGAGAGCTGCAAATTTTAAGTTATTATCTGTATGTTCTGCTAATATTTTTTGTTTGCAGGAATGTGATCTCTCTGAACATCCTAAATGCTCTGACTGGGAATATGGTCCTAAAGTATGGTCTTGTTCTTCTGATAGGAATGGGGGGGGAGTTTTGTTAAAGGGGTTTTGTTTTTCTATCCTTAATGTTAGGCTTACCATAATTTAAAGAGGTGAAACTGGGACCATTTGATGCTGTGCCAGTGGGGGTGTGGTCAGAGGCGTGGTCAAGGGGCGTGACGATTGTTGATCGGAACTCATTTTCCAAAAAAACTCACAAATGCATGATTTAATCTGTTTAAAAATAGGTTCTGACTGGAATAGAAGGTATCAATAAATGACACTAGATAATTTAGTTATATAAAAGTGGTTAGGGTTGGAACAGTTAGAATTTAAAGCAGAAACTACTCAGAGATTGTGAGGATATGACTATGCAAATTAGTATTTCTACATATAGAGGAATTATATTATATTGAACAATATACACATGTTGGCATCTGTTTTTGCAGTGTTAGTTATCATTAGTATGACCAATACAACAGCATGGTGCACATAAGGAGACACATACAGGCCCTGCAATTGTACAGAGATGGAGATAGGTACTGTGATATGGAAGCATTAAACTGCTGGTCTGTGCTCATGACCAGATTTTAGTAATAAAACAGTCAGTAGTTGAAGAGCAGGGGCAGAACGCACATTGATGGGAGGCTACTGCTTGACCAATCTGGGGCATAACTAAAGAAACCATAGGCCCCATAGCAAAATGTAAAAAACTGAGCCCCTGTCAGGAACCTGTTCTGTCATTTCCTTCTAAACACACTTCCCCTTTAAATATTCACACCATGTGACTTCAACTTGCTATTTAAAGTGTGCTTACCAACATACCTTTGCTAGGTTATTTGTCTCCTAAGGGATATTCACTAAGCCTCTCTTTGAAACCTGATCTTCAACAGCTAAGGAAACAGGACCGCACTGTAGAAGCTAGCACCTTTGGGTAACTAATTGTGCTCTTGTGCTTTCACCTACTTTCAGATCAACTCTATCGAAGTTGCCTGCCTCTCGTCTACGCTTCTCACACAGGAGTCACCAAGTACATGCCAGAGCGTGTGATGTTACTCTGCAGAGCGACGGATTCCATTCACACACGGAGCTGATCAGCGTGTGCACCGTGAACCAGCCGATAACAGCATCCGAGTTCCTACACGCATAGACAACTAAATTGATAGTATTGTCTCAGCTCCTACTTGTACTTTTGGCTTCCTATGACTTTGGTGTCCATGTTCATATGCTGCAATACACATATTCAGAACCAACGAAACAGGTTGTTAGGCATAGTCTCATCCATGACTGTTGCATATGTTTACTCTGTCACAACCTGTTAGGCTCTACTAGGAAGCACGCTATTTCAATGGCCTTGTGTTCAATAACCAGTGCATGATATATATAATGAAGCTATGACTCACTCACAATTCTAAGTATATATATATATATATATATATATATATATATATTTATTTATTTATTTGTTTAATGTACATTGCACTTAAGTACAAACCTGAGGTTCCTAGTTACCATTTTTAGAGCCTTACACCTTCTGTATTTTCATTCTGTCTGATATAAACTCAGCCTTAAGTGGATGAGATACAGGTTTCCCAATACTATTTTATCTCTAATTAACCAATGCATGGTCACCCTCAGTTCTATGAGCAAACCAGGGTTTGTCATGTATGACAAAACCCGCATTGGGGTGTGAGACTGAGTGGTAGAGAAATATACATATATATTTATATCAGGGTGTTTACATTATATCCTCACAGCTTCTCCTCCTTTATACCCTTCCCTTTTATTTTACACCCATATAAAAAAGAGTAGTCATTTGATCTGTTGCACTTGAATGCTTCATTTGTGGGGACAACAAAGGCTAATTTTTAAATATCTATTAAACGTCTGCATCTGCTGTATAATAGGGAGAGAAGAGAAAGAAATATATGTCTAATGCTAACTAGAGCTTTGGGAGGGATAACAACTACGTTCCTTGCATCCTAATTAATAAGCCTATAGTAACTAGAAGTCATTAGTGATTAATGGTTGTGGTTGAGAGGTCAGCGCTAGTCTAGTGATGGGAGGTTAGAGTAGAAGCAGTTCATAGTGAATTATAACTATTTATGTAGTATTCATGGTAAGCACTGACTCAAACAGTGAAAAGATTAGGATTTTGCCATTTATTGATGGGAGTTGGTGACTGTACCAGTAAAATAAGAGAGTCTAGTTTTAGGAAATTAAGTGATGTAATTGTTGCACTCCTAAATAAATACCAGCACTGGAAAATACTACACCAAGATCCCAGTTGGTTACATTTGTTATTTACCTCCTAGTTTCAATGGGTCAGTCCTTTTGAGACTATGGGGTAGATTTACTAAGCAGTGTATGCTGCTTTTTCTGGCTCGCCGGAAGCAGAATTTAAGCAGCAGTGGTCTTAAGAGGTGGCAGACTGCAATCATGCCGATAAGGATGATTGACACCCTCTGCTAGCAGCCGATTGGCTCGAATGGGGTGGCATTGCACAAGCATTTCACTAGGAATGCTTGTGCAATGATAAATGCAGACAGCGTATGCTGTTGGCATTTAGCGATGTCAGGAGGACATGATTCACTACAGCGAATCATGTCTGCCTGCCATTTGATAAATCTACCCATATGACCCAAATTAGTGATATTCACTGCTTGTGCCACAGTGATGACTGCTGATTCTGACTCACCAATTTCCCGAGCCAATTATACACACTCTGAGGGAGGCATGGTAGTGTATATGGGAGGTAGCTTAGATATTCCTGGTCTTATACGCTCCTGTTCTGCCCTGTGTTCCTTGGCGCCACGGTTATGATTAACTCTTTCGTGGTCCTGCTTTGCTTTGTTACAGACTCTCTTTGTGTCCTGGTTCAGTCTTTTCTTCCCTTTTCTTTCATGACTATTAACAGTTCCTTATAACCCGGTTCTGCCCTGCACTATCACTGCTGCTGTGAGTGTTTTCTCAGATGACACCTTAAATTCCTCTCACTGCATCGTGTTTTTGGATTGGATGAATAAAGCTATTTGGGAGTGTCACTGAGTGTGGCTTCCAATCGGAGGGCTGTGTGGTACTTGCAATTCATTTAGCGTTTAGAGGGGGCATTCAGGGTCCTACACAGTATAGCATTTTGTGGTAATACCGCCCATGTCAGCTATGCGAGCCAATTGCAATCAGAATGTAAAAAAAAGGCTTTTGCATTGCCAGTATTTGTAATGCCGGCACTGGCTGGGAGAGAATGAACAATTGGGTGGGACACTGGGACAGCGCCTCCAAACAGGGACAATCCCAGTCAAACTGGGACTTCTGGCAAGCCTACTTAATGTAGTTCATATCGTCCCAGGTCGTGTTAGTTTTAGTTTTAGTTTTTGTGGGACTGTTTTTCATTTATTTAATGTATATGCTTCTCCAAATAGGGTAGAACATTTGCTAATTTTGAAACATTAAAGTTTTTTCTGCCAGGTCGAGAGCCAACTTTTTTGGTTGGGGATTTTAATTGTATTATTAAGAATGGGGACAGAGAGGGTGGAAGTGATTGTAGGGTGGATAGCTCAGGGAAGTTTTTAGTTGATCTGCTTAAATCTTTTGGTTTGAAGGATGCCTTCGGGTCCGTTTCATTTTAAGGGGAGTGTTTTACTTTCTTTAGTGATAGTGGTGGGATAAAATCTAGAATTGATTTTTGTTTTTTATCTAAATTTCTATGTGTTAATGATTTTTCTTTAAAGCGGATGCCCTTTACGGATCATGCCCTTTTGATGTGTAAGGTGAATTGTGATTTGAAGATCAAGTATGGTAAGGGTGTTTGGAAACTGAATGTGGATTTGATAGAAGATGAGAAGATTAAGGGTCAGATTTTTTGGGTGTATGAAAGGTGGCGTGAAAGAAAGTGTGATTTTAGTAATGTGCTTATGTGGTGGGAATGGTTGAAGGTGGAAATAAAGAGGTTTTTTAAGAAAGGCTGTGAGAAAGCTAGAATGGAAAGGGAGTTGTATGATAAATGGTATCTGAGGTTATTGTATTTGTATGAATTGAGAAATTGTGGCATTGATGTGCATGAGGAAAGTTTGTTGTTACTACGTGATGTACTGTGGTATGTGAGGGAGAGGATGAGGTCTGTTGCTGTTGCTATTGTGGATTTTGAAAAAGCATATGATAGGGTAGTGCATGATTTTATGTTTCATGTTTTAGAATGTTTAGGTTTTTCTGGTAAGATTATTGGATGGTTTAAATGTTTGTATTGTGATATTATGAGTCAAGTTCAGGTTAATGGTTTTTTGACTGAGGAATTTTGTATTAAATCTGGAGTGCGTCAAGAATGTCCTTTGTCTCCTGTGTTATTTGTATATGTCATTGAGCCATTGTTAACTAGTTTGAGGAAGGATAAATTAGTTAGAGGTGTGAGTGTTCCTGATAGTAATGGAAGGTGTTTAAAAGTGATTGGGTATATGGATGATGTGAGTGTGGTATGTGAGACTCAGGCTGGTTTGAGGAGGGTGAAAACTTTAGTTGAATGTTTTTGTATGGCAAGTGGTTTCAGAGTTAATTGGAATAAGTGTAAAGTTAACATTTTTGGTAATGATAGGGAGATTGATTCCTGTGGCCTGTGACTGACGTTGCAATTGAGGTGTTGAGTGTGAAATTGAATGTGGATTTGAAAGGCTTGGAAAGTTGGGAGAATGTTTTTGATAAAGTTAGTAGAAAACTTCAGTTTTGGTCTTTAAGGACTTTATCTTTGGAAGGAAAAATGTTAGTTATTAAATCGGTTTTGATCCCTATTATGTTATATTTGGTGTTAGTTTTTCCGCCTCCTGAGAGGATTTTTCAGAGAATTTTGAGAGTGTTGTTTTCTTTTTTCTGGAGTTCTGGTATGGAGCATTTGAAAAGAGATGTTGTTAAGAGTAAGAATGTTGTTGGAAAGGGTTTTCCAAATGTGGAGAGATTTTTGGCTGTGAAATATGTTAGTAGGTGTGTGGTTCTGAGTGGTAAGGATAGCATGGCTGGTTGTATGGTAAAGTATGCTTGTGGAAATGTTTTAAAACGATATGGTTTGTTTGAGATTGATAGAAAGAAACCGGTATGTTTTGCTGTTCCGTGGTTTTATGTAAGGGTGGAATGTTGGATTTAAAAAATATGGTTTGGAGAATTTTAGCAGGGAGATGTGGTGTGCAAACAGAATGGTGTTGAAAATGTTGGAGAAGAAGGAAGGTCTTGAGTTTATTGAGGGTTTGAATGAAAATGAATGTGTGTTGGTATGGAAAAATGTGTGTAATAAGTATTTGATTAATAGGTAGAAAGATATTAGTTGGATGAGTGTGCATAAGAGTTTGCCAACAAGGGAATTTCAGAGAATGCGTCGTTTAGTGGCTTCAGAAGTGTGTCCTAGAGATGGTTGTTGTCAAAGTGGGAGTGTTATTCATTTGTTTTGGAATTGTGAGTATGCTAGGGATGTTTGGAGAAGTTTGAAAAGGATGATTAAGGGTCTAACTGGAGTGCAGTTTTTCACTTTTAATATGATGATGTATGGTTTGTGTGGAAATGGTGTGGAAAAGGAGAAAGCAAGATTGATATGGTTGTTGGCATGTTGTGTGAAGGAGGTGTTGTGGGATGTGCATAATATTTTTATTTTTAAGAAAGAGGTAGTTACTGTAGGTAATTGTGTGGGTATTATCCGTGGGAAGTTGTTTTTGTATTTTTTTTTTTTTTATAGGAGGCGATATGGGGAATTTGATTCTGAAGGCATCTGGAAGAAAAAGAAGTGGAAGGATTGGATTATTTAGTTTTTAGGTTTTTTTTTCTTCTTCAGTTTGTTTTTGTCTGTATTTGAAATATGTTTAATTTTATTTTGTGTGATTATTTAAGTTTTATGTTTGCATTTTGATTTTTTCTGAAGACAAAAATTTGAGTCAATATTTCAGTTGTTTTGTAACAAGAAATATTTTGTTTGCATTTGTTATGATTTGATTTTGTATATATGCATATATGATTATTTTTCTATTAAAAGAATTACGAAACGATCGTCTGGGGTTGCTGTGTTCCTGTTCAGATAGGTATTGCCTGGTATTTCGGTGCTGGACTGACCGTAATAGGCGGGATCAGACATATACTACAGTAAAGTTCTACTCTGTGAAAAGCATTACTGGGCTAAAAGAAGTTTCACCCAGGTGGAAAATCGCCATAGAACAGGCTAACAATGGTATTGAGCTAGTTGTTCGTTCATGTGAGTGCACTTCTCTGTGTGTGTGTGTATACTGTATGTATATATATATATATATATATATATAGATTAATTGGAGATAATAGGGAGAGAAAATTGCATTCAGGCTCCCATATTGCAACTATGGGGTAAATTGCCTGATAAAATATAAACCTGGATAGTGCTAGATAAACCAGGTCCTGGTGCAGACCCCAAATATTTTATAAAGTTCAAATATATTTATATAAGTAAATACATCTTGCACACCGCAGAGCTATATGAGATGCTGTGTTGAAAGTAGGGGATTGCAGCACTCAGTATTAACTTCTCCAATCTTATATGAAGAGACAAGCTGAAACAAAGTATCAAAACAAAGGCTCATACACACATGGTCCAATTAAAGTGTAACGCATTTATTTACACATGTTTAACCTAAACCTTAATATGCCACTGCAGTGGAACGTTTAGCAAAATCTAAACTCATGGGTACTAAATTCGTGAATGACTATCTCAGACGAATGCTAAAGTAAACATACATACAAAAGAAATGTAAAGCATAACATAAAAATTAAAACAAAATAGAAACAAAATGTCCCAAATGAAACAAAAGTTCCACAAATCTTGTGTTAGTTATAGTGAAATTTCTGATGCAAAAAAGCAACATCTGAGTTCATCTTGAAAAAGTACTGTTATTGGAGAAACAGCTGACAGACTCGAGGTAAAAGCGTCCTCCTATGTCAGCACTTATGAAACATGAGTATTAGAAATTGACATCTGGCTTTTCCCAAATTGCGGCAATAAAGAAATAGAAAAACATATACAACCTCTTCCAAGAATTAGGATAGGTCTCAGGCAGCTCAGACCGGGTTCCGGTTTCTTTAGGCACCGACTTGAGGTATACCATATGAAGTGAGCCAGGACTTGGCATCCGGCTTTTGTCTCACCCAGATCACTCGTTACGTTACTTGACACATTCATTTGTGCAATTTGGACTTCGAGACTTTATGTAGGGTAGATCCACTTTCAATCACCTCTGCCGACCTTAGCCAGAATCCAAGTGTTATTGTTCAACACAAATCCGGATACTTGTTTTGCTGCCGCTAAAACTTTCAAATGACTGTGTCGACGCGCGTTTCGCCCCACAATGCTTTGCGTCAGGGCCTCGTCAGGACTGTCAGTATATGTATCTAAAATAAAAATAACCTTTTCCTTTATGTGAAGAACATTGGAATGTGAAATATTAAGAACTGTTGGGTTAGCACGTGAAAAATGTTTTTTCTTCTGAGCTCTCCATTGAATTATATGGGCAACATTGCAATGTCCTTTGGTGATCCTGCATTGGGTTTCACCCTTGCACAACAGTTTTACTTTCAACTTGTAATAAGTGCGCTAACCCCCTGACGCAAAAAGATTACTTTTAGCAATGTTTATGCTGAAGCGGGAGCGCACCACTTGTAATCTAGTCAGCTCTAGAGTCTTAATGTTCTTCTTTTTCTGAACTGATCACAGCTAGTGATTGGCATGTATGTTAAAAAGTAATTGCTGATGAGTTCAGTGGCTGTGTTCAGCTCTAGAACAGTAAAGCATTCCCAGTAAAGCAAACTTTCACAGTGGATAAACACTTAATTCTCTTTAAACAAGTTCTATTTTCTTATTGCAATGTGTAAACTATCTGGCTATATGTAAAAACCTTAATATATGTAAAAATAAGAGTATGTAACAAATGACCTGCAGAAAAATTGTAAGATATTTAAATAATTAAAGTGATGGTAAATCCTAGGGTGTGTGAAACGCTAGGATTTACCATTTTAACAAATAAAGGGGACTTTCAGTCATGAAGTATATATTTGTTTGCAGCGTTCGCCGCACTGAGGTGCTCAGACAGTCCACGGCAGAACGCACCAAGCTCAGCTATTAGCTAAGAAGTGAAAACATCAGCTCTCAGCTAAATAGCGTTCTGCTTTATTCTTAAACTTTATCCTTAAGCAAATATGATTTTTGAATATTATTGCATTTAACATTCCATTATATTTAAATACTAATATTCAAATGTTAACTTTTAGTGGCATGTTTTGAATATTACATTTGATGTTTTACTGTTAACATTAAAATTCAAAATAAAAGTTAAAGAGACATAGTACTCATATTCTAAATCACTTGAAAGAGATACAGCATAACTGTAAAAAGCTGACATGAGAATATTACCTGAACAATGCTTCCTTGCAAGTTGTGGAACTAGCATCTTGATTGGCTGCTTAAAGTCTCTCTACAGTGGGATGTGAATAGTTAAGAAATTTTGAGGTAAAATTTCTTCCTTTTTACATAGAGATGTTCAGCCGATATTTTCTAATCAGCTTTTTACAGCAATGCTGCATCACTTTCAAGTGTTTAAACATTTGGGTATAATGCATTTTAAGAGGAACTTTTAAGCTTTAGTTCAAGTCTGGAGTAGATAAGAGTAACTATTGTCTCTAACAGAAATATTTTAGAATTATTTTTTCCTTTTTAAGATGCATGTAGTACTGATTCTGTTAATATGAGAAGTTAGTTCATATACCTAGGGACCGATATATTATAGTGCAAGCGGACATGATCCGCTGTAGTGGATCATATCTGCCACACATTGATAAATGCTTGACAGCATACACTGTCAGCATTTATCATTGCACAAGCATTCCTTGTGAAATGCTTTTGCAATGCTGCCCCCTGCAGATTTGCGGCCAATCGTCCGCTAGCATGGGGTGACAATCAACCCGATCGCTTTTGATCAGGCTGATTGCTGTCCACCGCCTCAGAGCATATGGCAGCATACGCGGCTTGATAAATCGGCCCCCTAGACAGCAGCTATTTTGAAGACATAGGGCTAATTTACAAGTGGAGCACAATCAGTCTGCATTATTTGTTGCTAGACATCACTCAAAGAATAAAGCACCATCCGGGTTATCCAAGTATCACCCGAGTATAATGGACATTACACAAGCGGCAGTTGGTAAAGCAAGATGTACTGTAATTTCCTCATCTACACTATTTATTTTGCCTCCACCTGGGGGTTGAAGGGGGAGCCCTGCCGATCCTCTGGCATTCACCCCCCCCTTGAAGCCCCCAGATGGAGGCAAAAAAGATAGTGAAGATGGGGGAATTATAGTGCATGCTATATATGTTTGATGCAGTGACTCCGCACTCTGAGGGGTTTTATGATCATACATCGGGCTTTACCCACAGCCACTTGGGTAATGTCCGTTTTACCTGGGAAATCCTAGGATAACACAATATCTGACTTTACCCTCAACATATATATTATATATATATATATATATATATATATATATATATAACAGTCCCAAGTGAACTCTGCACTCACTTTGTTAAGCTTCCCGGGGTGCATCCAATATCCACACAAAATCCCAAAAATAAAGAGCACTCACCAGGGCTTGTTATATACAGCATTCAGAGCTTTTATTGCAAAAAGTGACGTTTTGGGGATTTTAACCCCGTCCTCAGACCTTACACCAGTGTTCATACATCTTACCTTATATACCCTCCACCGACTATTCTCGCCGCTGTACCGGTAGTCACCCGGCACTCTATTCGCACCACTGCGCATGTCCAGAGCATCGGCATGACAACCGGCTGCGGCGTCTATAAAAACAAACATGTAATGTGATTAAAACATTTTAGCATGGAAGTAACATGGAACGCCTAAGTTATATACCTAAATAGCAATCATGTGTATTAACAACAAGCTATATCTTAAACTTTACGGTACTTCTATTGCTTGTATTTCAAAATACCCCTTAACCATTTAAGTACCTTAATGTTACCCGACATAGTTAAACATATCCTAATCTATATGGTCATGTAAAACATTACTTGCAGCATTGTTTACTATTCAACCACAAAGTCTTGCAAAAAATGAAGTTAATTGTACCTAACTGGCATATATTCACTTACTCACAAAGTGTTTCCTATACTCACTATATTAGTTAAGTCGCTAAGATTAGAAAATAGCCATTCCCTAAGCAACCTGATTTATCTGCAAGTTAACACTATAGAAAACAGTGCCAGTCTAAGTGGGTGTTCAACCCACCAGGCACAAGAGTGCCCAAATTAAAGATCCATCTAGACTAACTCTGTAATAGGAGCCTATCTCTATCCCCTCCCCTCATTAAGGGTGGAATGTGGTCTATGATCACATATCTCAGGTCCACCACCGTATGGCCCATCAACATGAAGTGCCTTGCTACGAGCTGTTCAGACCCCTTATTCTTTATGGCTGACCGAATGGCTGCGTGATGGTTGGCCATAATCAAACAAACCGGCATGATTCCTTGGTGCTGTTAAAACTGAGTATTATTTAACCAATTTAAAAGTTTGGCCAGAAGTGTCTGACATGTTTCGGCGTAAGTGCCTTAATCATAGACAATATGTATATGTAATAAGTGTATATAAATATGTATATGAGTACCTTTTAAACAAAATGTATTCAGACCTGAAATGGTTAAATCCGATTTTAGGAATCCTTATCTCTACTAAAGCCGGCCCACTTGGAAGAACATTTTTTTTTATAGCAGTGACATTTTCACAGCTCATCCAATCTTCTTGCAAGCCACACAACTAGCCTAAATTCATGCTATTTGGGACGTTGTGACTATCCATATGGCTTGCAGATTTGAATACATTTTAATTGAAAGGTACGCATATAAATATTTATGTACACTGATGACATATATATCTTTAAGAAACACCAACTTTACCATCACTTTAAGTGTTATGCTCAAGCACAATCCAAAATACCACTGTAAAATGTATCTCTTTTTTAAGACATGAAGTAAACAATTAGTATTAATAATAAACACAGAACTACATGAAGGCATACCATGGACGTAGCGCACCCTCAGTTAAGAACACTATCAGCTTAGTGATCAAGTGATATCCAACATGAATTTTACTGAGTACCCCAACATTATCTGACATTAACATGCCCTAGGCTTTCGTTTGTGCAATAAAAAAAGCTTTGGATTTGTAACATGAGATCATAAAATAGAGGTGCTATTGATTGTGTTCGAGAATTGTTATTGCACAATAGTGCTAATATTTTAGCAATTTACTTGTAATATAGCCCATTGAGTCGATATTAGAATTTAAACACATAGGGATCCATTTATCAAGCAGCAAATACTGCTTCGGAGGCCCATCGTTTCAGACTCACCTGAAATGAAAATTAAGAAGCAGTGGTCACTAGAGCCAATCATGACTCACTCAATACGTAATAAATCAAACCAATAATATTTATATGGCCAATAGTTGGTCCATTTTGTAAGCAATTCTTTAAGAATGGATTTATTGTTTAAATTAGAAAACAAAAATTAACAATATCATACAAAAACTAGTTGACACATGAAAAACAAATGAAAACAATAAGTAACAGTTGTATCAGAAGATTTTTCAGGGTTTTTATATGGCTTTTTACAGGCTGTCCTGAAAGTATAGATGCACAGGAAAAGCAAAGTAGAACATACCAGACAATAACTATAATGGGTGTCTAATGTTTTTAAATTAAGGTTTTTAATTTAAACAATATTAATAATTCATACGTGCAATTAATATATTTACAGTATATGAATACATTTGTAATTTCCTTATATTTTTATTAATCTTTTGAACACACAAATACATTTATTAATGCAATAATTAATGAACATCCTGATGATTATATATAATTTCTATTAACATATCATAGTCTAAAAATGTGGGAAATGTAATAAATGACAAAAAAATCCAGGTTGTAGGAATTGAAAATTAAAATAAAAAAAATAAAGTTTCAAGAAAATGTTTTCTTATTGATTACAATGCTGGTGTGTATAGTGCCATGTAAGGTACCAGGGGTTATTGTGTCACAATTGCTTTTAAATATAACAAAAATTAGTTTTTTTTTCTGAGGTTTTCAAATGGATTGAAAGGGATTTAAAATTGAAACTACAAAAAAGGCCATGTGATACTTTTTACATTACTAGATTGAAAATCAGGCACAAATTGCGCACTGGTTTTCACAATTGTTTGCATGCAGGTTAAATTGTGCTCATATTACAAGTTGAGCGCAATCGCAATTTACACTAGAATGATTACTCCGATCTCAGAGTTGTGGTTAACTGTTTTGCGGAAATAAAAAGTGTCACAAAACAACACAAGCTACAACAACAGCTGTCTTAAATGGACAGTCTACTCCAGAATTGTATTGTTTAAAAAGATAGATAATCCCTTTTATCACCCATTATGCAGTTTTGCATAGCCAACACTGTTATGTTAACATACTTTTTACCTCTGTGATTACCTTGTATCTAAGCCTCTGCAGACTGCCCCTTATTTCTGTTGTTTTGACAGACTTGCATTTTAGACAATCAGTGTTGACTCCTAGGTAACTCCACAGGTGTAAGCACAATGTTATCCATATGGCACACATGAGCTAACACCCTCTAGCTGATAAAAACTGTCAAGTTGCATTCAGAAAAGAGGAGCCCTTCAAGAGCTTAGAAATTGGCATATGAACCTATCCAGGTTTAGCTTTGAACTAAGAATACTAAGAGAACAAAGCTAATTTGATGATAAAAGTAAATTGGAAAGTTGTTTAAAATTACATGCCCTATCTGAATCATGAAAGTTTAATTCTGACTATACTGATCTTTTAAGCATAAAGCAAGTGAGCTAGAAGGGTCAATTGTGAAAGAGTTCAATCATTCTATCCATGATGGAAGTATTCCATGATGTTTGGGAAAAATTATATAATGTTGCTGTTTGTATCATGGAGAGCACTAAAGGTCTAGTAGTACTGAATAAAGGGAGAACACAGATCACTTTTATTGAAAACTTATGCTAAACAAAGCAATGCATTAGGCAATACTTAGCTTTGATTGTTAATGGCTTGATAGTTGCTAAATATGGCATACAGGGAAGAAGATAACAGTGACAAACACTTTCTAGAAGATGTTCAGCCTAGTCTCATATCAATGGGAAGAGTCCAGCTTCAACACTGGGATGATACCCAAAAGCAACACTGAACCAAACTTTTATTTTGCAGCTCCGTCTCTCTCTGCATGGTGGCAGAGAGACAGTTATGGCTTTTCCGCAGCACTTTGCCCCTTCCACAGAATCACAGAACTTTTTCTTACAAGACTGTGTACAATATATTAACAAGGAGTGATGTTGCTAGTTCCCTGCTAATTATTTAAAAACATTATATTAATTAGTTTCTCATAGCGCTATGCAAAACTGAAAGTCTATATTGTTTATGTTGCTTGTGTAACAAGAAGGTAAACAAAGCCTTAGCTGGAATGCAATTATATGCGTTCATGCAAATTTTTAATATGAACCGCTAATAAAATAATTGTTTGATTAATTATTTGTGCATGGAGTCATGAAAAGTTTCCAATCTTTTACAGTTGCACAGGTGCAATACACATTGAAATTGCCACATTGTACCTGCATATAGGAATAAATGCTATGGATTCATTAATCATATATTTGAGACGTATACATAATATCTTGTTTTTTATATAGAATGAGAATTTTGTTAAATAAACATTGTACACTAGATTTTTCTTAGCATAAATGTTTTGTAGATGATCCATTTATATAGCCCATCTTGGAGTGTTTTTGTAACAATGCATAGTTTTCCTTATTTTTTAATAACATTGTGATGATTTTCAGACGATAACCAACGTTCACTGACTATTGAATGCAAGGTACGCGTTTAAATATGGCGGACCTTGCATTCCTATTGGCTGAAAAAAATCAAATCAGCCAATAGGATGAGAGCTACTCAAATTCCATTGGCTGATTTGAATTAGTCAATAGGATGTAAGCTACTGAAATCTTATTGGCTAATTCAAAACAACGAATAGCATTTGAGTAGCTCTCATCTTATTGGTTGATTTAAATTTTTTCAGCCAATAGGAATGCAAGGTACGCCATATTTAAATGTGTTTATTTTATTTGGGGGGGTTTGGTGGGTGGGGGTTTTTACTGTTAGGGGGACATAGTATTTTTAGAGGTAAAATAGCTGTTTAACTTAGGGCAATGCCCTACAAAAGGCCTGTTTAAGGGCTATTGGTAGTTTAGTTTAGATTAGAGTTTTTTTTTATTTGGGGTGGCTTTTTTATTTTCATACGGATTAGGTTTATTTTTTTATTTTTGATAATTGTGTTTTATTGTTTTCTGTGATTGTAGACTTTTTTATTTTTTATAACTTTAGATTAATTTAACCCCTTAATGACCACAGCACTTTTCCATTTTCTGTCCGTTTGGGACCAAGGCTATTTTTACATTTTTGCGGTGTTTGTGTTTAGCTGTAATTTTCCTCTTACTCATTTACTGTACCCACACATATTATATACCGTTTTTCTCGCCATTAAATTAACTTTCTAAAAATACCATTATTTTCATCATATCTTATAATTTACTATAAAAAAAATTATAAAATATGAGGAAAAAATGGAAAAAAAAACACACTTTTTTTAACTTTGACCCCCAAAATCTGTTACACATCTACAACCACCAAAAAAAAAACATGCTAAATAGTTTCTAAATTTTGTCCTGAGTTTAGAAATACCTAATATTTACATGTTCTTTGCTTTTTTTGAAAGCTATAGGGCCATAAATACAAGTAGCATTTTGCTATTTCCAAACTACTTTTTTTCAAAATTAGCGCTAGTTACATTGGAACACTAATATCTTTCAGGAATCCCTGAATATCAATTGACATGTATATATTTTTTTTTAGAAGACATCCCAAAGTATTAATCTAGGCCAATTTTGGTATATTTCATGCCACCATTTCACCGCCAAATGCGATCAAATACAAAATATCGTTCACTTTTTCACAAATTTTTTCACAAACTTTCGGTTTCTCACTGAAATTATTTACAAACAGCTTGTGCAATTATGGCACAAATGGTTGTAAATGCTTCTCTGGGATCCCCTTTGTTCAGAAATAGCAGACATATATGGCTTTGGCATTGCTTTTTGGTAATTAGAAGGCCGCTAAATGCCGCTGCGCACCACACGTGTATTATGCCCAGCAGTGCAGGGGTTAATTAGGGAGCTTGTAGGGAGCTTGTATGGTTAATTTTAGCTTTAGTGTAGTGTAGTAGACAACCCAAAGTAATGATCTAGGCCCATTTTGGTATATTTCATGCCACCATTTCACCGCCAAATGCGATCAAATAAAAAAAAAAACGTTAAATTTTTCACAATTTTAGGTTTCTCACTGAAATCATTTACAAACAGCTTGTGCAATTATGGCACAAATGGTTGTAAATGCTTCTCTGGGATCCCCTTTGTTCAGAAATAGCAGATATATATGACTTTGGCGTTGCTTTCTGGTAATTAGAAGGCCGCAAAATGCTGCTGCGCATCACACGTGTATTATGGCTAGCAGTGAAGGGGTTAATTAGGAAGTTTGTAGGGAGCTTGCAGGGTTAATTTTAGCTTTAGTGTAGAGATCAGCCTCCCACCTGACACATCAGACCCCCTGATCCCTCCCAAACAGCTCCCTTCCCTCCCCCACCCCACAATTGTCCCCGCCATCTTAAGTACTGGCAGAAAGTCTGCCAGTACTAAAATAAAAGCTTTTGGGGGGGTTTAGGTTTTTTTTTAAAAAAAAAATAATAATTATTCTGCTGTATAGGACCCCCCTTAGCCTCCAACCTCCCTGATCCCCCCCAAAACAGCTTTGTAACCTTTCCTATCTGCCTTATTGGGGCCATCTTGGGTACTGGCAGCTGTCTGCCAGTACCCAGCTTACACAAAAAAGTGCTTTTTTTTCTTATTTTTTTTTTTCAGTAGTGTAGCAAGCCCCAAACCCCCCCCCCCACCACCACCACCAAAAACCCCAACCACCTCATTGATCGTTTTTTTTTAAAGTAATATTAAAATGATTGCAACTTTTTCTGTAGTGTAGCGGTTCCCACCCGCTCCCTCCCCGTGCACGCGCCCGCCCCCGCCCTCCCGTGCATGCGCGCGCGTCCGTGCGCGCTCCTGGCATCCCCGCCCACGATCCCGCCCCCCTCCACATCTCCAGGGCCATCGATGGCCGCCACCCGCCTCCCGGTAATGCTCCCACCCACCAACGAAGGAAGCCACCGATCTCCGGTGCAGAGAGGGCCACAGAGTGGCTCTCTCTGCATCGGATGGTTTCAAAAGGTTATTGCAGGATGCCTCCATATCGAGGCATCACTGCAATAACCGGAAAGCAGCTGGAAGCAAACAGGATCGCTTCCAGCTGCTTTCCACACCGAGGACGTGCAGGGTACGTCCTCAGGCATTAACTGCCTTTTTTTTGAGGACGTACCCTGCACGTCCTCGGTCGTTAAGGGGTTAAACTTATTTTTTATATTTAAAGTAATGTTAGGTTTTTTATTTCAATTGTAATTTAGTATTTTTCAATTTTAGGTAATTGGGGTTAATTTAGGGGATGTTAGGTTAGGGGGCTTAGTAATTCAATTAGTTATTTGCATTGTGGAGGGTTGGTGGTTTAGGGGTTAATAGATTAATTAGGTTTATTGCGTTGTGGTGGTTTGGCAGATTAGGGGTTAATAGGTTTAATTAGTTAGATTGCAATGTGGGGGATTAGCAAATTAGGGGTTAATACATTTATTATTAGTTCCGATATGGGGGTGATGGCGGATATAGGGGTTTTGACGTGTCTTGATTATTTTTGGGAGGCAGGTTAGACTTTTACAGGAGATTTGAATTTTTTTTTTTTATATATGCCATAAGTCACTGACTCCAAAAATTTGTATTTCCGCAAATTTTTGGATATCGCTAGTTTATCTGACTTACGGCAGTTTATGAACTGCTGGCAAGGTTTATGTGATTCCCCGATGTGCGAGGTGAAATTACGGGCGACGCAGGCTTCAGCAGTTACGCTGAAGCCTGCAACGCATATGTAATCTTGCCTATTATGTTCTATGAAATTATGAATGGCATGTCCTTTTAAGTGTTTTTACCATTTATGAATTAACATTTGATAAGGAATTATATTTTGATGAATTCCAATAGATTAACATATCAGTGAGGTCTGAACATTATATCAGATAAACAAAAAACCTTGTGTGCTGCAATTGAGTTTCAATGGTCTAGCTCAACTCACTACTTGCTTTATTTGGAGGAGGCAATATAGACTTACATCTCTGAAAGACTGTCATTTTGTTTACAAAATCTCTTTGCATCAGCAGAAATTATAACAAACTGCAAATTAGGGACAGATGTGTGGCAAGGTTAGATTTGTGAAGCCTACCATATTCTTTTTCAGTTTTTAGTACTAGAAAATACACAATTTTCAGACTTACATTACAAGAAAACAGTTATTAGCAGAGAAAGGGAGATAGTTATTCCATTTTGTAGATCACAAGTCAAGCATGATCTTGAAACAATTCAATGGATATGTACTTAAAGTGTACATGGTGTAAAAAAATAAGACTTCTTGAACTTAATATTTATAACTTAGAGGGGAAAAGGAGAGAGCTAATATTATATAAAAATATCATGATTAATGAAGTATTTAATAAAGGGATATTGTAATATATTTCAGCAACACCGCTATATCAAAACAAGGGGCCCTGATCTCATGTTGGAGAATAATAGCAGGTTTATTAGTAATCCAGAGCTGTCATTCTATTCATGGAATATACAATTCAAGAATGACATATATATATATATATATATATATATATATACACAAGGATATATTTATAATATATATTGGAAGGGAATATGATGACACTTGATCCATCTTCTGGTGTGTATCTGCTATTATAATGTGTTTCAATATTTTTAACACTTACTGCAGTTTATATTGCTTGCTTGCCATCCCTCTGCTACAGTTTCATACATAAGGACAGCTGATTCAGGCACACATACATAATCATATCATTTCATGCACAAATACCTTGCATTAGCTAAAAATAACCCACCCCCCCATAAAGTTTGTAGTTGCCATGATATATTACCACTGTTTAAAATCCTGTTAAAAATGTTGTTCAACTTTTATGCAAGTATAACATAGTTAACTAGAGAAATTTAAAGTCAAATCCCACAATACAATAAAAAAAAACTTCTTACAGCAATGAGCCATTTGCAGAAATAAATATACTGAATTTATATGCACAGGCATTAACCTGATTAGCAATACAGTTCCTCTGCCTCGACAACAATATACTGTAGACTGGATTCTTGCATGATCTTCAAAGCATTCATTTAACTACACAGCAGAATAATTAATTTTGTGTAGATAAGGGGAAATCAATGGAAGTTCTGTCTTTATTCTACTCTGGTTTGACTTTGCTGATAATTTTAACCTTAAATACCAGTTAAACCTTTAAGCTAAAGTGCTCTGTGTAATTTTAGTGTGATTGTACTGAAGCAAACCTCAAAATCCTCATTGTTATATTGGTGATTTGGAAACACTAATTACGCTTTTAGTAACCTGTATTAAACCTGTGACTCAATAAATTACCAATATACTTTGACCCTAAAATTCCATATATTTTCAAATACTAGATAATCCCCATGGCTCTCTCTTTTTAGAGTTGCACTAAAGAGCATATCCAAGCTGGCATTAAAGATGTGCAAATGGAATTGTATTAACTTTCTGGTGCACTTATAATCTTTATGATGGAGTTTTTTCGTTAGCTGTTCACACATTCTCAATTATAAAAGATTAACTGGATTAAAGCCTATATCACATGACACAATGGACAGATTATCCTTTGTAGATCATAAATGGCATTTTCGAAAGGGTTTGTGAAGAATCAGATAGACACACACAGCTCATAACAAAATATTTATACCAAGTATCTCTACAAAGATGCTTTTTCATTAATGAGTAAAAGGTCTCTAATTAAAATCTAATTATACATATTTTCAGCCTATTTGTTATATCTATATTGATGAGTTATGTAGAAAAAAAAAAAAATTGTGACAAAGGGCTATTTCAATTTATATGTACATCATTTGTATCAGATTATTTGCCAAATGGATAGTCATGTTAAACCAACAAAAGTTACTTACAGATTTAGAGTCTGCTTGCTAGAAAATTGGTAACAATGCCAAATAAAGGGCTAGATTCCAAGTGGCACGCTAAATTGATTGTGCACACGATATTGCTATTAATTTGTGCACATATTACAAGTTCAAGTAAACGTGTTGGCTCTAGCACAATCGAATTTAACGAACTTTGGATTAGTGCGACTGAAGGCTTTGTGTAAAGGGTAAGGGCTAAAAAGTTGCACTAAACACAACATACTTTACACTCATATAAACACTACCTGATAAAAATGAGTCATAAATATATTTTTAATATATTTATAAGGTATTAAAGGTATATGGTATATTGCCATATATTTAACTGCAAAGGGCTATAATTACAAGTATGAAAGTAAACTCGATTGCTTGAGCACAACCAAGATTTACAATATTTACGACTTCAGAGTTCTATTTAACTGTTTTGCAAAACATAAAAGTTGCACACAAATTTTTTTTTATACATTACAAAGTATAGCTACACTTATAAGAACACTATCTAATACAAATTATTTTAAAAAAAAACATTGCACACAAAAGTTATAAAGGCTCAAAGATATGAGGTCTCTGGTCTAAAAAAAAAAAAAAAAAGCAGTCAAAGGGCTTTAACACAGAGGTAACTACATATACATGTCTAAATATGTTTGTATATATATATATATATATATATATATATATATATATATATATATATGTGTATCAATAAATGTAAAAACTTTGAAAAGGAGAGACAAGTCTTTTTTATACGTATATATATATATATATATATATATATATATATATACATATATGTGTACTCATACAGTATATAGACATACAAAAAAATTGCATTGTAGCCCTTTGCAGTTAAGCAGATGGAAACATGTTAAAGCATATTTATGCAATATTCATATTTAATAAAAGTTTTAATTATGTGTTTACTGTAAATATTTCACATTCCAATGTTCTGCATAAAACAGAATATATTCTATGGCATCTATTTATCAAAGCGTCGACTTTCTTGCATTCAACATCACCAATACGCTCGCCTAAGATCACCTAACATCACTGCCGCGGAACCCAATACGTTCTCCAAAATTACCAAAAAAGCTGTCAAAAAGCAACGCACCAAGTACTGGGCGATGAGCAGCGGACTGTTGTTAACTAACAGTCATCAATCTCACTGTTCTTCGGCTTTTTCACAGCTTTACTGGTACCCTGTCACTAAGCAACCACACTATACTATACTGTTTAGCCCCTATACCGCCACTCCCAGACCCGCCGCAACTCTAATAAATGTATTAACCCCTAAACCGCCGCTCCCGGGCCCGCTGCACCTTAATAAAGTTATTAACCCCTAAACCGCCACTCCCGGAGCCCACCGCCACCTACATTATACATATTAACCCCTAATCTTCCACCCCCTATACCGGCGCCACCTACATAAAGTTATTAACCCCTATCCTGCAACTAAATAAAGTGTTTAACCCCTAAACCGCTACTCACGGAGCCCACCACCACCTACATTATATTTATTAACCCCTAATCTGTCCCCCCTACACCGCCGCCACCTACATTATATGTATCAACTCCTAATCTGCCCCCTACACCGCCGCCACTATATTAAATGTATTAACCCCTAAACCTAAGTCTAACCCTAACCATAACACCCCCTAACTTTAAATATAATTTAAATAAATCTAAATAAATTATTCCTATTTAAAACTAAATACTTACCTATAAAATAAACCCTAAGATAGCTACAATATAATTAATAGTTACATTGTAGCTATTTTAGGATTTATTTTTATTTTACAGGCAACTTTGTATTTATTTTAACTAGCTACAATAGTTATTAAATAGTTATTAACTATTTAATAACTACCTAGTTCAAATAAATACAAAAGTACCTGTAAAATAAAACCTAACCTAAGTTTCAATTACACCTAACACTACACTATAATTAAATTAATTACCTACATTAACTAAAATTAACTACAATTAAATAAAATGAAATAAAATTATCTAAAGTACAAAAAAAAAACAAATACTAAATTACAGAAAATAATAAAATAATTACAGGATTTTTAAACTTATTACACCTAATCTAATCTCCCTAACAAAATAAAAAAGCCCCCCAAAATAAAAAAAGCCCTACCCTACACTAAATTACAAATAGCTCTTAAAAGGGCTTTTTGCGGGGTATTGCCCCAAAGTAATCAGCTCTTTTACCTGAAAAAAAAGTACAATACCCCCCAACATTAAAATCCACCACCCACACACCCAACCCTACTCTAAAACCCACCCAATACCCCCTTAATAAAACCTAACACTAACCCCTTGAAGATCACCCTACCTTGAGAAGTCTTCACCCAACCGGGAAGAACACCTCAACGAATAGATCAATCATATTGGCTGATTGCATCAAACAATAGGATTCTTCCTACATTAATTCTGATTGGCTGATTTTAATTTAAAGGAACCTTCATTCTACAGTCGACGTCGATGGAAGACGATGCTCCGTGTCGGATGTCTTGAAGATGGACCCGCTCCGCGCCGGATGGATGAAGATAGAAGATGCCTTCTGGATGAAGACCTGCCCATCTGGAGGACCACTTCGCCCGACTTTGTAGAGGACTTCGGCCCGGTTGGGTAAAGACGTCTCAAGGTAGGGTGATCTTTTAGATCTTTTAGGTTAGTGTTAGTTTTTTTTAAAGGGGGGATTGGGTGGGTTTTAGAGTAGGGTTGGGTGTATGGGTGGTGGGTTTTTATGTTAGAGGGTATTTTACTTTTTTTTTAGGTAAAAGAGCTGATTACTTTAGGGCAATGTCCCACAAAAAGCCCTTTTAAGGGTTATTTGTAATTTAGTGTAGGGTAGGGCTTTTTTTTTATTTTTGGGGGGCTTTTTTATTTTGTTAAGGGGATTAGATTAGGTGTAATTAGTTTAAAAATCTTGTAATTATTTTATTATTTTCTGTCATTTAGTGTTTTTTTTTGTACTTTAGATAATTTTATTTATTTTTATTTAATTTTATTTAATTGTAGTTATTTGTAGTTAATGTAGGTAATTAATTTAATTATAGTGTATTGTTAGGTGTAATTGTAACTTAGGTTAGGTTTTATTTTACAGGTACTTTTGTATTTATTTTAACTAGGTAGTTATTAAATAGTTATTAACTATTTAATAACTATTGTAGCTAGTTAAAATAAATACAAAGTTGCCTGTAAAATAAAAATAAACCCTAAGATAGCTACAATGTAACTATTAGTTATATTGTAGCTATCTTAAGGTTTATTTTATAGGTAAGTATTTAGTTTTAAATAGGAATAATTTATTTTAATTTATTTAAATTATATTTAAGTTAGGGGGTGTTAGGGTTAGTGTTAGACTTAGGTTTAGGGGTTAATACATTTAATATAGTGGCAGCGGTGTAGGGGGGGGCAGATTAGGGGTTAATAAATATAATGTAGGTGGCGGTGGGCTCTGGGAACGGCGGTTTAGGGGTTAAACATATATTTACATTAGAAAGTAAGATTATATAGCAACCGCAATTAGATTGCTATATGGATAGACAGGGATTTCAGCACATCTTTTTACATTATGAAATGCTAAGCAAATGCCCAGCTCTGCTAAATAGTGGTAAGTGAAGTCTACTCTCATTCACCACATACCTACATGTCATTCAGAGAATATAACCTTTCAAGTTGATAACTTATGTTAAGACACATGAACCAATGAAGCAAGGAAGCGTTGGTAGACAAATGCCTTAGCACAGATTCAGCTGTACAAATTTATTATGTATAACCACATAGAACAACAAAAAGAATCACTCAAACTGGGAACTAACTGTACTGACAACACCTCCACTAGCGGGTGGTTACGTGCAAGGCGTAAAATCTGCCACCATAGTGATCCTTGAGGATCTGTCCGTGCAATTCCTGTATAAATAATTCAAAACAGTGAGCAAATACACATTAACAGCTAAGTCATATGTTAAATGTATAGCTCCAAGTATTGTGCACAATACGTCAATAAGCCAGCATATTAAATAGTCATCTCCAATCCATATAGTAGGGAGCAGTATAGACTGTAAGGGGTGAGAAAACAACTCCAGTAACAACGGGCACCACCAATAATGTTAGAGGTATCAGGTGTCATGTTATAGTAGATCTAGTAGGTTAAGATCTTTTATCACAGTGAATTTATCCAATGAATTTGTTGGACAATATGTTAAGCCCTTTTTTAATAGACTTATATGGGCGTTATTAAGGGGAAAGGAGGACAGGTTGACTATTTGTAGTTCATCACTACTATTTAGGGGGGGATCTATCAGTAATCCCCCCTGTAGTCTCGACATGTTCTCATCCTCGACCCTACTCCTCTCCTCAAATTCCTCCCCCTTCTCTGGGGTCTGCCCCGTTCTCTGGACAAATCCAGGGGGCTTAGATTTAATTCTGTGTCTTTTCCTCCCTCCCCGTTTCCTTTCTTTTTTACCTGTCCTTTTGTCCCCTCATTTTTTGATAGCTTATTATCCCCTTCAACATCAGAGCAATCTGTCCCTGAGTCATAGGAATTTTTGTTTAAGTAATAAGTGTATACTTGGTTCTTTTTGTAGTCATCTTGGTCACGGCTCAGTTTCCTACATTTTCTTGGTTTAATTTCTTGTTGTAATTTGGAAACCAAATCTTTTGTTTCGTCATTTAGTTTTGAGAATTTCAAATCTCCCTCAAATGAATTAACTACCCTTAGAGCTTCATCTATCTGAATTTTAATTTTTTCCAATTTTTTAATGTCCTTATTGACCATTCGTTGCATGAGGTCGAGAAAACACTCTGAAAGCCTCTCATTCCAGTCTTCCAGAAAGTTCTCTCCTTCCTCATCATCATCCCTCATATGCATTCCTGGGTCTAGATGTAACCGTAATCCCCTCGGTACAATTTTTTGTTTTATATAGTTTTCAAGGCTGTATTTTTCAGCTTTCATTCTTATTTGTTTAGTCAGTAAATTTTTTTATTTTTTGAAAGCCTCATAAATATTAGATGTATCATCTCCATCAAGATTGATGTTATGCTGAAGGAATTCACCCAATTCAGCCTCCCATTGTTCATCCGATACTACAAAAGCCATATTTAGATTTTTTCTCAATCCGCCAATTTAAAGTAATGAAATTAATTCTTAATTAGTGCAGATGTCACCTAATACGAAAGCAATAATACGGTTGTATAACAAGTTGAACGTATAACTTTGACATTTCAGTCTGTTATTCTTCAGATACCGGAGGGTGTTTTGATGCACTGTGTATAAACACGGCTCTACTTAACGGGACAAATCAAAAACTGTCTGTGGTTGCTTTATTTACACCGCTTCAACAACTACTTGTGTGCAACCTTCTCATCTTGTATTTTTATTGCACTATGTTTGATAGATTCCATATGACACTGGATTAAAACTATATTAGGATTTATTTTACAGGTAAGTATTTAGCTTTAAATAGGAATAATTTATTTAATAAGAGTTAATTTATTTCGTTAGAATAAAATTATATTTAGGGGGGTGTTAGGGTTAGGGTTAAAATTAGCTTTAGGGGTTAAAAAATTTATTAGAGTAGCGGTGAGCTCCGATCGGCAGATTAGGGGTTAATACTTGAAGTTAGGTGTCGGCGATGTTAGGGAGGGCAGATTAGGGGTTAATACTATTTATTATAGGGTTATTGAGGCGGGAGTGAGGCGGATTAGGGGTTAATAACTTTATTATAGTAGCGGTGAGATCCGCTCGGCAGATTAGGGGTTAATAAGTGTAGGCAGGTGGAGGCGACGTTGAGGGGGGCAGATTAGGGGTTAATAAATATAATATAGGGTTCGGCGGTGTTAGGGGCAGCAGATTAGGGGTACATAGCTATAATGTAGCTGGCGGCGCTTTGCGGTCGGCAGATTAGGGGTTAATTATTGTAGGTAGCTGGCGGCGACGTTGTGGGGGGCAGGTTAATAAATATAATATAGGGGTCGGCGGTGTTAGGGGCAGCAGATTAGGGGTACATAAGTATAACGTAGGTGGCGGTCGGCAGATTAGGGGTTAAAAAAATTTAATCAAGTGGCGGCGATGTGGGGGGACCTCGGTTTAGGGGTACATAGGTAGTTTATGGGTGTTAGTGTACTTTAGAGCACAGTAGTTAAGAGCTTTATAAACCGGCGTTAGCCCAGAAAGCTCTTAACTACTGGAAAAGTCGCGGCTGGAAAGTGAGCATTATACCCTTTCCTGACTGACTCCAAATACCGGCGGTAGCCTAAAACCAGCGTTAGGAGCCTCTAACGCTGGTTTTGACGGCTACCGCCAAACTCTAAATCTAGGCCACAGTATTTATAAATAGATATTCCTATATATATATATATATATATATATATATATATATATATATATATATATATACAGGGAGTGCAGAATTATTAGGCAAATGAGTATTTTGACGACATCATCTTCTTTATGCATGTTGTCTTACTCCAAGCTGTATAGGCTCGAAAGCCTACTACCAATTAAGCATATTAGGTTATGTGCATCTCTGTAATGAGAAGGGGTGTGGTCTAATGACATCAACACCCTATATCAGGTGTGCATAATTATTAGGCAACTTCCTTTCCTTTGGCAAAATGGGTCAAAAGAAGGACTTGACAGGCTCAGAAAAGTCAAAAATAGTGAGATATCTTGCAGAGGGATGCAGTACTCTTAAAATTGCAAAGCTTCTGAAGCGTGATCATCGAATCAAGCGTTTCATTCAAAATAGTCAGCAGGGTCGCAAGAAGCGTGTGGAAAAACCAAGGCGCAAAATAACTGCCCATGAACTGAGAAAAGTCAAGCGTGCAGCTGCCAAGATGCCACTTGCCACCAGTTTGGCCATATTTCAGAGCTGCAACATCACTGGAGTGCCCAAAAGCACAAGGTGTGCAATACTCAGAGACATGGCCAAGGTAAGAAAGGCTGAAAGACGACCACCACTGAACAAGACACACAAGCTGAAACGTCAAGACTGGGCCAAGAAATATCTCAAGACTGATTTTTCTAAGGTTTTATGGACTGATGAAATGAGAGTGAGTCTTGATGGGCCAGATGGATGGGCCCGTGGCTGGATTGGTAAAGGGCAGAGAGCTCCAGTCCGACGCCAGCAAGGTGGAGGTGGAGTACTGGTTTGGGCTGGTATCATCAAAGATGAGCTTGTGGGGCCTTTTCGGGTTGAGGATGGAGTCAAGCTCAACTCCCAGTCCTACTGCCATTTTCTGGAAGACACCTTCTTCAAGCAGTGGTACAGGAAGAAGTCTGCATCCTTCAAGAAAAACATGATTTTCATGCAGGACAATGCTCCATCACACGCGTCCAAGTACTCCACAGCGTGGCTGGCAAGAAAGGGTATAAAAGAAGAAAATCTAATGACATGGCCTCCTTGTTCACCTGATCTGAACCCCATTGAGAACCTGTGGTCCATCATCAAATGTGAGATTTACAAGGAGGGAAAACAGTACACCTCACTGAACAGTGTCTGGGAGGCTGTGGTTGCTGCTGCACGCAATGTTGATGGTGAACAGATCAAAACACTGACAGAATCCATGGATGGCAGGCTTTTGAGTGTCCTTGCAAAGAAAGGTGGCTATATTGGTCACTGATTTGTTTTTGTTTTGTTTTTGAATGTCAGAAATGTATATTTGTGAATGTTGAGATGTTATATTGGTTTCACTGGTAAAAAATAAATAATTGAAATGGGTATATATTTGTTTTTTGTTAAGTTGCCTAATAATTATGCACAGTAATAGTCACCTGCACACACAGATATCCCCCTAAAATAGCTATAACTAAATACAAACTAAAAACTACCTCCAAAACTATTCAGCTTTGATATTAATGAGTTTTTTGGGTTCATTGAGAACATGGTTGTTGTTCAATAATAAAATTAATCCTCAAAAATACAACTTGCCTAATAATTCTGCACTCCCTGTATATATATATACATATATAAACATGTATATATGATAGGTATAGATTTATGTTGTACCATTTATTTAATATATATTTATTTAAAAAATACAATCATATATATGTAGAAATATGTATTTATGAATAAACGGAACATATTCTTCTATGTGAAGGACTTTGGAATGTGAAATATTCATATTTTCATGTTGGGTTAACGCACATGAGAATATGTGATAAGGTTTGTGCGAGAGTGGGGTAATTTATATGTTGGAATATGTTATAATAGGTTTTTTCCACTTTTTTTTACCCATTGACTTCTATGGGGGACTATGCAAACTTGCACGCGGTATTCTAACTTCAGGTTTTTGTGCTTGTCAGTTTACTTTTATCTCGTAATATGAGTGCAACCCGACCCAATATATGTTACCCATATGCTAAATTACTTGAAAGTGTTGAAGCATATCTGCAAAAAGATGACTAGAAAATATCATATGAAAATCTATATGTATCTATATGTAGAAGAATATGCAGAAAACAATTACATTTTACCTCTGTGAGCAGTTATTCTTTAATTACTCTTTTTACTGTTGTCTACATGATGAAAAAACAACAGCCAATCAGCATTATTAGTTCACACTTTGGTTTACTGATTATGTGGGATTTCAAAAATTTTTCATAGTAAACTTCCTTAAACTAAGAAGGGAAACAAAGTCTCTGTGCCTCATTCATGCACCCTTGCAAGTCCAGGGAGAAGCATCCCGAATGAATGTTTGAAGTTCCTTTACAATGGCATGTGGCTACTGATGACATTTTGTGGTAAGATAACTTTCATTTTTACACTCATACTCATTTCCTTCCTAAGATAGGGAGAGTCCACAGCTTCATTCCAACACCTGGCCACCAGGAGGAGGTAAATATCCCTCCCACTTCCTCATTACCTCAGTCATTCTTTGCCTTTCAACACATTAGGAGGTGGCAGAGAAGTGGCATAAGATTCAGAGAGTCCTGAAAAAGGGTATCTGCCCTTTGAGATAGGACTGGAGTGTTAAGTAGTCATGTCAACCTCTCAGTGAGAGTATTGATGAAAGTTATTGTCTGGAGATGCAGAGAAAGTTTTTCTGTGAAACGATCCAGACTACTGCTAACTCCTAAGTAATCAGTGTTGACGAGTTTCACTGCCTGCTTTCTCTCACTCAAGTACATGTTTGGAGCGCTGTTATAAGACTGTCACACTTAAGAGGCTGTGTTCTGTTTAACAGCATGGATCCTGGAGGTAAGATTGTTTCAATTTTTACACATAAGACACTATAACAGGGTCACAGTGTGGCTCCTTTATACCTTGATAGGATCCAGGGTTAATATCCTCTGAAGGGGTGTATCGAACATTTGGGGTTAATTAATCAGTGTATTCATTATTTACTTGCTGCTTTGAGTGATTTTTTCCTGGGCTGATAGACTGTGTGTTTTTGGCTCAAACAAACAGATTTCACTTTTAAAGTTTCACTTTCATTTTTGAAAGTGTTGCACAGCTCTTATTACTTGCTGTACTTGTAATAACAGGGGAAGCACTTTCTTGCATTTGATGTGACCTGGTATGGTCTATGTTCATTTCCTCCATTCCGGCAGAGACTTGAACCTGAGAAGAGCGTTTTCTCTGTTAACTGTCTAGGAGGTGGTGAGTGGCCCATCAATTGGGAGTATAGAGGTGCAGTTTTCTATAATAAAAAAACATTTTTATTTGTGCCCTTCTGTGGGTATAACCTGAGCTATGGAGGACTCTGACATGTTATAAAGGGACTCTTTCTGTACTAAATCATACCTGTTTATATTGTGAGGAGGCCATGGTTTTCCTGCCCACTTAATTATGTTCCACATGCCTTAACACCATTATAAAGTCTAAGAAGGGAGGCAAGCCTGCTAAGGCTCTTAGTCCTTCTGAGGTGTCTACCTCTCAGGTGTCTACCCTTGCTACATTATACACTCCACATGCAATTCCCCGTAGCACATCTAATCCTCCATCTGGAGGGGGCCTCGTGCATTACCTCGCTCTAACAAGTGCAAGAGAAAGGTTAATCATAGCTCTACTGACCCAGAGTCTTCAAAATATTTATTGGATTTAGCTATTATGTCCCTGTTAGCCGATGATGAGTTAACTTCTGTAGCTTTTTTCTGTGAAACGATCCAGACTACTGCTAACTCCTAAGTAATCAGTGTTGACGAGTTTCACTGCCTGCTTTCTCTCACTCAAGTACATGTTTGGAGCGCTGTTATAAGACTGTCACACTTAAGAGGCTGTGTTCTGTTTAACAGCATGGATCCTGGAGGTAAGATTGTTTCAATTTTTACACATAAGACACTATAACAGGGTCACAGTGTGGCTCCTTTATACCTTGATAGGATCCAGGGTTAATATCCTCTGAAGGGGTGTATCGAACATTTGGGGTTAATTAATCAGTGTATTCATTATTTACTTGCTGCTTTGAGTGATTTTTTCCTGGGCTGATAGACTGTGTGTTTTTGGCTCAAACAAACAGATTTCACTTTTAAAGTTTCACTTTCATTTTTGAAAGTGTTGCACAGCTCTTATTACTTGCTGTACTTGTAATAACAGGGGAAGCACTTTCTTGCATTTGATGTGACCTGGTATGGTCTATGTTCATTTCCTCCATTCCGGCAGAGACTTGAACCTGAGAAGAGCGTTTTCTCTGTTAACTGTCTAGGAGGTGGTGAGTGGCCCATCAATTGGGAGTATAGAGGTGCAGTTTTCTATAATAAAAAAACATTTTTATTTGTGCCCTTCTGTGGGTATAACCTGAGCTATGGAGGACTCTGACATGTTATAAAGGGACTCTTTCTGTACTAAATCATACCTGTTTATATTGTGAGGAGGCCATGGTTTTCCTGCCCACTTAATTATGTTCCACATGCCTTAACACCATTATAAAGTCTAAGAAGGGAGGCAAGCCTGCTAAGGCTCTTAGTCCTTCTGAGGTGTCTACCTCTCAGGTGTCTACCCTTGCTACATTATACACTCCACATGCAATTCCCCATAGCACATCTAATCCTCCATCTGGAGGGGGCCTCGTGCATTACCTCGCTCTAACAAGTGCAAGAGAAAGGTTAATCATAGCTCTACTGACCCAGAGTCATCAAAATATTTATTGGATTTAGCTATTATGTCCCTGTTAGCCGATGATGAGTTAACTTCTGTAGCTTTAGAGGGTGAACTTTCTGGGTAAGAGTCCTTAACATCTAAGCCTCCTGCTGCGGAGGAACTGTCCTTTAGATTTAAAATTGAGCACTTGCATTTTTTATTAAAGGAGGTTCTGTCGGACTTCCGTTTGGGGTGGAGCTTGGAAACAGCATGCTCCAGGTCTGTGCGGTGTCTAATCATTGTTGAAACTACTACCCAAGCTTTTTCACCACCTATCCCAGCATCTATGTGGAGTATCCGGTGTGGTGGTGCACGCAGCTAAGTTAATTTGGCTGAGAGCTGGAAGCCTTTATTTTTCATGTGAATGAATGTTCGAGGGAGAAAGCACCTGGCAGAGGCATAGACTTGGTGACAGCATACCAGGGGTAAACCTATCGTAGCATCTCTTACCTGACACCGGAGTTCCGGAACTACTGTCCCACGGGCTGTTCCTGTGCAGAGGAGAGGACCCGCTATGCTGAGGACGGCTTCCTGTATCATGTGACAGGAAGCTAACACAGAAGCTAGTGCCGGTGAGGTGGAACGTCTCATCGCGGAGGGATCCATGCTGGGCTGACCGACTTCACCTAGGGGCAGGCAAACCATCGAAGTGGTGGACCGGGTTCCTATGGTCCGGGATGAATTAGAAACAGCTCGACAGCAAAGTTCAACCGCCAGTATCAAGACGCTGCAAGCTGAGCAGAGACTGTTACAGCCGCAAGTATCACGCTTTCTATTTATTGTTGTCCCTACTTGCTTCTTCATATTACCCATAGTTTTGCCGGGTTGCCAGGTCTGAAGTTGTGACATTTCATGTTACAGGGTCAATTGTTTACCCTGCTGGCCTGTTTCCATGTTGGATGCTAGATAAATTGCAATACCCTGACAGTGATCCAGGTTGCTTGATACCTTGACAAGCGCTCTTCCTCCCTGGACATTTTATTGTGGGGGTGACTTTTTTCTGTGTTTTAAGCGAAAGAGTGCTTTTTGAGAAAAAGAAAAGAGCAAAGGATAAAGATTAAAACAAGGAGGAAAAGGAAAAGAAAAGGGGAAACCCAGTAACTTGTTTTTTAGATCAACAGGGTGCTAGTGCAGGGATACAAGTACTAGTATCCTCACAGGATTTAAGAATATTTCCCTGTTTCATGTGAAAATCTGAGGTTTTGCTTAAACCAAGTCTATATGTTTTGCAACCATTAATATTTGTCATTTTTTTTAGTTATACTATAGTGTGCCAGAACCTTTTACAAATGTTAATATTGGTTATATTTTTCTACTCTGAGCCTGATAGAAATTCTATATCTTATGAGGCTGACCAGATATGACTCAATTATCTCCATAGCTTATAAATTCTCTCTCTGTTATACTAACATATACTGCTGGTATATAAGGGGTAAAAACATAAGTTGACCTCCAAGTTTATATTGCAGTTTTTTGCTCTCCAGGTATTTTCCTGTTTTTGTATTGCTATCTCTGGTAGAGATCTTGGCCTTTAAAAGATTGTATGCATTCTGTCTTCTCTAGTAGCCAAATTAGATAATATTGAGATAGAGATTCTATTGTGTGTAAAGATATATTAGTACATTTTTTGTTTATTATATCTTATTTGTACTAAACCCACTATATAGATTTACACAAAAAAAAATATTAATGGGGGGTACTTCTCTATTAAGAAAATCGTGCTTTCATAACTGCTTTGACAGGCCTTTTTCACATTTCACTCTTTCCCCCAAGCCAGGGGGGTACACCTTATATAATTATACATACACACATCTACACATTCACTTAAAAAAAAAAAAAAAAGGGGATCTTTTTGACTTACACTCACATTTTTTTTTATTTTTTCTTGTGTTTTTTGTATTTTGTTTGTTTTCAATATACACACAATTGAAGCCTATTGAGTCTACGCTGCGGCGTGGCTCTTAGTAATTTGTTCTATGTTTTTTTCCTAAATTGTCACTTTTGCACTTAATTAATGGAAAAATTCGTCACACAGACGAAAAAAAATTCACCTGAAATGCCTGCCAAAGTAAAGGATAAAAAATCTAAAGCAAGTGATATTAGTCTCGATACTACGTTAAGTGAATCACCCCTCCCCTCTTTTGACATTCAGATGTTGATAACACAGCTGTCAGCTGTGTTTTCACCACAATTTGAGATGATCAAAAATGAAATCTCTGGTATGGCCTCTGAATTATCGACTCTCTCTACCGAAGTCAGTCAGTTTTCTGCCAGAATCGGTGAAGCAGAAGACAGAATTTCGGATCTTGAAGATCGTGTAAATGCTCAGGAAGTAACTATACGGAAACAGGATAGCACAATTCAAAATATGCAATTGCGCCTGGAGGACATGGAAGATCGCTCCAGGCGCAATAACATACGTATTGTGGGATTACCAGAAACGGTAGAATATGAGGACCTAATGAAATTTACTTCTTTTGGGCTACCGCAAGCATTAGGAATGCCAGCAGAAAGTTTACCCTTAATAATAGAGAGAGCACATAGGATAGGGCCTAAGAGAGTTAAATCTGATAGTGTAGCTAAGAGCAGAATGTGTATATGTAAAGTATTAAAATTTCAAGATAAAATGGAACTATTGAAACTTTTTAGAAAGAATGGTCCTCTCCTGCTGGGTAATCACAAGATCCTACTCTTCCAGGATTTCTCTAAAGAGACATCCATGAAGAGGAAGTTAATGGCTCCATACTGCTCACAGTTAATAAAGAACGGATTCAAGGCTCGTATGGTTTATCCGGCCAAGGTCATAGTGGAGGAGAGAGACTCAATATCTATCTTTCAGGAAGTTACAGATATCCAAAAGTTTGTTAGTTTAAAAATTTCAATATAAAAATCGATAAAACGGATCTAAGTTCTATGCTGATTATGTTCATGGCTGCCAGGTTATGTACAGTGTATATGTGTGTGAGTAAATATGGGTACGGGAGTTTGTTTGTTGCCTTTTTTTTTTCCTCTTCCCTCTCCCCCTCTCCTTATCTCCGCCTTGTATACGAGTCTATTGGGAAGATTACTGTGGATTGTAGATAAATCCTCAGATGGAAGTTTTGAGATCCCAAAAAAAGGGAGAAATGATTAAGCGAATTTTTAACTTTAAGATATATCTTTTTTTTTTTTATTAAATGACTGAAGTAAACATTCTGTCCTGGAACGTAGGTGGTATATCCTCCCCTATGAAGAGAAAACTCATAGTCAAAACACTTGCAAAAAAAAGACCAGATATTGTCTATATTCAGGAAACCCATCTTACTGATATAGAAGCTGCAAAACTTAAAATTAAATGGGTGGGTGAGGTTGTAGCCACTTCAATAGATAGGAAATGTGGAGTAGCGTTTTTATTCCATAAAGATCTTGATTATAAAATCTTACATATAGATAAAGATGCAGAGGCTAGATATATTATACTCTGAATCCAGATAAATCAGGTTATATATGTGCTATGCAATGTGTATGGTCCAAATAAAAACAGCAGAAGTTTTTGGGAAAAAATAAAAACCAAAATCTTTCCCTTCATAGGGGAGAATCTCATCTTAGCCGGGGATTTTAATATGACATTATTCCCAGAATTAGACAGATTCTGTAACATAGATGCTAAAGAATATAAAAAAACTGCCAAATATTTTAGAACTTTTTGTTCAAAGCTTAAATTGGTTGATATCTGGAGAATTAAATATCCAGATTCTTTGACATTTACATGTGAGTCTAGAGCTCACAGAACCTTTTCCAGAATCGATCTCTTTCTGATTTCCGAATCTTTATCGATTGTTCAAACTGTCGCAGGAATTGATGAGATATTGATATCCGATCATGCAATAATAAATCTAACTCTTCTCGCCCTGACTAATTTCACAGAGAGAACGCAGTCACTGTTTTTCCCACGGTACCTTCTGAATAATCCTAGATTCTCTAATTGGCTTAAGCAAAAATGGAAGGACTATTGTACACATAACATCTCTTATCTTAATAGAATTGAGGTCTTCTGGGAAGCCGCCAAGGCTGTCTTAAGAGGTGAAATTAAGAGTTATCTAATAAATAGTAAAAAGAAGGCTAGGGGGCCTAGTTATCAAGCCGTCAACCTCAAATACGCTGGAATTCCGCAGCGTATTTGTGGCGAGGCTGATTCGCCTTAGTTATCAAAGGCTCGAGACCGGCAAAAGTAGAATTTTGTGACGTAAACTTTGATCCGCCGGACTCAGTCCGACACAGATCGATTCTTACGTCACTCCAGATGTTCCACACACAAGTGCGGCACAATCTCACTACTTTTGCTAGTTATCAAAAAACTAGCAGGTACGCTCGGCACTTTTACGGCCCAGCGTACCTGGTTTTCAAAGCGCCAGCCTGGAGGCGGCGGATCCCATAGGAATCAATGGGAGTCTGACCATAGCGAAAGTACAAGTTCGCTGCTGCCAGACATCCCATTGATTCCTATGGGATCTGTCTGCACCTAACACCCTAACATGTACCCCGAGTCTAAACACCACTAATCTGTCCCCCCTACAACGCCGCAACTAAATAAAGTTATTACCCCCTAAACCGCCGCTCCCGGAGCCCACCGCAAGCTACTCTATACATATTAACCCCTAAACCGCCACTCCTGGAGCCCACCGCCAACTACATTATACCTATTAACCCCTATCCTGCCCCCCCTATACCGCCGCCCTCTATAATAAATGTATTAACCCCTATCCTGCAGATCCCACACCTCACCACAACTAAATAAATAGTTTAACCCCTAAACCGCCGCCTCCCGGAGCCCACCGCAACTATAATAAATGTATTAACCCCTAAACCGCCACTCCCGGAGCCAACCGCCACCTACATTATACCTATTAACCCCTATCCTGCCCCCCTATACCGCCGCCCTCTATAATAACGTTATTAACCCCTAAACCTAAGTCTAACACTAACCCTAATGCCCCCCTAACTTAAATATTAATTAAATAAATCTAAATAATATTTATATTATGAACTAAATTAATCCTATTTAAAACTAAATGCTTAACTGTAAAATAAACCCTAATATAGCTACAATATAAATAATAATTATATTGTAGCTATCTTAGGATTTATTTTTATTTTACAGGCAACTTTCCATTTATTTTAACTAGGTACAATAGCTATTAAATAGTTATTAACTATTTAATAGCTTACCTAGCTAAAATAAAGAGAAATTTACCTGTAAAATAAATCCTAACCTAAGTTACAATTACACCTAACACTACACTATACTTTAATAAATTATTTCTATTTAAAACTAAATACTTACCTGTAAAATAAACCCTAAGATAGCTACAATATAAATAATAATTATATTGTAGCTATCTTAGGATTTATATTTATTTTACAGGTAACTTTGTATTTATTTTAGCTAGTTAGAATAGTTATTAAATAGTTATTAACTATTTAATAACTACCTAGCTAAAAGAAATACAAAATTACCTATAAAATAAATGCTAACCTAAGTTACAATTAAACCTAATACTACACTATCATTAAATTAATTAAATAAACTACCTACAAATAACTACAATTAAATACAATTACATAAACTAACTAAAGTACAAAAAAAAAAAAAAGCTAAGTTACAGAAAATAAAAAAATAAGTTACAAACATTTTACAAATATTACAACAATTTTAAGCTACTTACACCTAATCTAAGCCCCCTAATAAAATAACAAACCCCCCCAAAATAAAAAAATGCCCTACCCTATTCTAAATTAAATAAAGTTCAACGCTCTTTTACCTTACCAGCCCTTAAAAGGGCCATTTGTGGGGGCATGCCCCCAAAAGTTCAGCTCTTTTGCCTGTAAATGAAAAATACAAACCCCCCCCAACATTAAAACCCACCACCCACATACCCCTAATCTAACCCAAACCCCCCTTACAAAAACCTAACACTAATCCCCTGAAGATCATCCTACCTTGAGTCGTCTTCACTCAGCCGTGCAGCGATGGAACCCAAGTGGACATCCGGACCGTCAGAAGTGATCATCCAAGGGGCGCTGAAGAAATCTTCCATCCGATGAAGTCATCATCCAGGCGGCGCTGAAGAAGTCTTCGATCCGGGCGATGTCATCTTCCAAGCCGGGTCTTGAATCTTCCTTCCGCCGCCGCGGAACCTCCTTCTTCACCGACGGACTACGACGAATGAAGGCTCCTTTAAGGGACGTCATCCAAGATGGCGTCCCCTCAATTCCGATTGGCTGATAGGATTCTATCAGCCAATCGGAATTAAGGTAGGAAAAATCTGATTGGCTGATGGAATCAGCCAATCAGATTCAAGTTCAATCCGATTGGCTGATCCAATCAGCCAATCAGATTGAGCTCGCATTCTATTGGCTGTTCCGATCAGCCAATAGAATGCGAGCTCAATCTGATTGGCTGATTGGATCAGCCAATCGGATTGAACTTGAATCTGATTGGCTGATTCCATCAGCCAATCAGATTTTTCCTACCTTAATTCCGATTGGCTGATAGAATCCTATCAGCCAATCGGAATTGAGGGGACGCCATCTTGGATGACATCCCTTAAAGGAGCCTTCATTCATCGTAGTCCGTCGGTGAAGAAGGAGGTTCCGCGGCGGCAGAAGGAAGATTCAAGACCCGGCTTGGAAGATGACATCGCCCGGATCGAAGACTTCTTCAGCGCCGCCTGGATAATGACTTCATCGGATGGAAGATTTCTTCAGCGCCCCTTGGATGATCACTTCTGCCAGTCCGGATGTCCACTTGGGTTCCATCGCTGCTCGGCTGAGTGAAGACGACTCAAGGTAGGATGATCTTCAGGGGATTAGTGTTAGGTTTTTGCAAGGGGGGTTTGGGTTAGATTAGGGGTATGTGGGTGGTGGGTTTTAATGTTGGGGGGGGTTGTATTTTTCATTTACAGGCAAAAGAGCTGAACTTTTGGGGGCATGCCCCCACAAATGGCCCTTTTAAGGGCTGGTAAGGTAAAAGAGCGTTGAACTTTATTTAATTTAGAATAGGGTAGGGCATTTTTTTATTTTGGGGGGGTTTGTTATTTTATTAGGGGGCTTAGATTAGGTGTAAGTAGCTTAAAATTGTTGTAATATTTGTAAAATGTTTGTAACTTATTTTTTTATTTTCTGTAACTTAGCTTTTTTATTTTTTGTACTTTAGTTAGTTTATGTAATTGTATTTAATTGTAGTTATTTGTAGGTAGTTTAATTAATTTAATGATAGTGTAGTATTAGGTTTAATTGTAACTTAGGTTAGCATTTATTTTACAGGTAATTTTGTATTTCTGTTAGCTAGGTAGTTATTAAATAGTTAATAACTATTTAATAACTATTCTAACTAGCTAAAATAAATACAAAGTTAACTGTAAAATAAATATAAATCCTAAGATAGCTACAATGTAACTATTAGATATATTGTAGCTATCTTAGGGTTTATTTTACAGGTAAGTATTTAGTTTTAAATAGGATTAATTTATTAAAGTATAGTGTAGTGTTAGGTGTAATTGTAACTTAGGTTGGGATTTATTGTACAGGTAAATTTCTCTTTATTTTAGCTAGGTAAGCTATTAAATAGTTAATAACTATTTAATAGCTATTGTACCTAGTTAAAATAAAATGAAAGATGCCTGTAAAATAAAAGTAAATCCTAAGATAGCTACAATATAATTATTATTTATATTCTAGCTATATTAGGGTTTATTTTAAAGGTAAGTATTTAGTTTTAAATAGGATTAATTTAGTTCATAATATAAATATTATTTAGATTTATTTCATTAATATTTAAGTTAGGGGTTTAAGTTAGGGGGGCGTTAGGGTTAGTGTTAGACTTAGGTTTAGGGGTTAATAAATTTATTACAGTGGCGGCGTCGTAGTGGGGGGCAGGATAGGGGTTAATAAATTTATTATAGGTGGCGACGGTGTAGGGGGGGCAGGATAGGGGTTAATAAATTTATTATAGGTTGCGGCGGGTTCAGGGAGCGGCGGTTTAGGGGTTAAACTATTTATTTAGTTGCGGCGAGGTGCGGGATCAGCAGGATAGGGGTTAATAATTTTATTATAGAGGGCGACGGTATAGGGGGGGCAGGATAGGGGTTACTAGGTATAATGTAGGTGGCGGTGGGCTCCGGGAGCGGCGGTTTAGGGGTTAATACATTTATAAGAGTTGCGGCAGGGTCTAGGAGCGGCGGTTTAGGGGTTAATACATTTATCAGAGTTGCGGCAGGGTCTAGTAGCGGCGGTTTAGGGGTTAGTAACTTTATTGAGTTGCGGGAGGCTCAGGGGGCGCCGGTATAGGGGGTAGAACAGTGCAGTTTAGTGTGAGTGCTTAGTGACAGGCTAGCAATAAAGCTGGGAAAAAGCCGAAGAGCAGCGAGATCGGATGAGTGATAACTGTCACAGTCCGCTGCTCATCGCCCCGCGGCTTTTTGACAGCTTTATTTGATAACTTAGGCGTATTTTTTCAGGTCCGCGGCGGCTAAGGTAGGCGAGCTTAGGCGGGCGTATTGGGCCGGCGAAGCCAGAAAAGTAGACGGCTTGATAACTACCCCCCTAGGGCTCAAGAAATCCAGTTATCTAATAGAGTCAGAAATTCCTATAGAAAATTCTCTGAGGACCGTTCTTCAAGTTCTTGGAACAAATACCAGGAGACGAGAAGAGAAAGAGATGTTTTTCTAGAACAGAAATCCCAAAATGAAGAAGCCAAAATCAATATTCAATTTAGAAGCCTTTATGGTGATTCAACTAAACACCTAGCAAAATTAATAAAAAATAGAAAGAAAAAGAACTATATTCTGGCTATTAAAGAAAATGAGATATGCCATACGGATTCAATGGGAATTAGTAGAGTGCTGTTCGCTTATTATCAGAAATTATATTCTAGCCAGGAAAGCAATGTTTATAATCAAGATAGATTCTGGTCTAAAATAAAGTTACCTCAAATTCAGGAAGATGAATTAACATCCCTTAATGCTCCAATTGAGGCCGAGGAAATAAAAAAAAAGATAGATAAGATGTGATTAAATAAGGCCGCAGGCCCAGATTGCCTTCCGGCAGAATTTTATAGAATACTGGCCCCGGAAATAATCCCTATACTGGGAAAATTGTTCAACAATTATCTCTATTCGTATAGTCCCATCTCTTCTTACTTTTCAGCCGCCAATATTACTTTAATTCTTAAGAAAGGTAAAAACCCAGAGGAGCCGGCCTCTTATAGGCCTATATCGGTGTTGAACACAGATTATAAAATTTTGATGGCAATTATAGCAGACAGGCTATCTTTACTGTTGGGTAATATTATTCATACAGACCAAACGGGTTTTATGAAATCCAGGACGTCCATAAAGAATATCTGTAAAATAGTGACTTTTCTTTATTATTCTCATTATTTAAAAGAAAAGGAAAAAAAGAATCTGGCAAATGATTGTGCGATTCTTTCGTTAGACGCCGAAAAGGCATTTGATGCTATTTCATGGGCCCACTTATTTAAAGTCTTGGAGGAATTTGGCTTTAAGAATCAATTCTTGCAATTTGTTCGGAAAATTTACAGAAACCCAATCTCTTTTCTTATTGTTAATGGTCATCTTTCCCAAAAAATTATCTTAGGATGGGGAACAAGACAGGGGTGCCCATTGTCACCCCTTTTATTTAATCTGGCACTGGAACCTTTAGCTATTCGTCTAAGAGACATATTAGAAGGAATTAGTATGGGCTCCTACACTCTTAAGATCCTGCTTTATGCAGATGACCTACTTCTATTTTTAAAGAACTCACCTTATTCAATACCTACTACATTGCAATGCTTAGACGAGTTCAGCTCATTTGCGGGTTATAAAATTAATTTTAATAAAAGCGAACTCATGTGGATTAATAAAGCCAGTAATAGCGTGCAAGACCATCCATTTAGAGAGGTAGAAGCAATTACATATTTAGGTATAATACTACATAAAAATCTGAAAAATTGGTATCGCCTTAACTTTGCACCATTGTTTCTAAAGGTTAAATCGTATTTGGAATTATGGATGGCTTTCCCATTATCTATTACGGCGCATATTAATTTAATTAAGACAATTATTTTCCCCCGCTTACTTTATCCTCTCCAGAATCTTCCTCTTTTTATTCTTAGCAAGGATTTACGTAAATTATATTCTTGCTGTTCCAAATTTATTTGGAATAACAGGAAATCGCGTATCTCTATAAATAGACTCATGCAAAACTTTGAAGCAGTTGGTCTGGCTTTTCCTAATTTTAAGTTCTATAACTGGGCTTGTTTAATTAAAACGGCAGTGGACTGGATCGTAGAAAAGGAGTTAGTGTCATCTTTAGAGATGGAGACTTTTATGGTCTCTCCCTTTGCCTTAAAAGCAATATTACATTGCCCTCTCAAATTTCTACCAAATAAGCTATCTTCCTTAATCTCTATCAGAAATGTTGTAGCGGCCTGGCAGAAGTGCTGTACAATGATGGAAGTAGATTTTACATTTTCGGCATTTTTACCGATTACTGGAAATCCTCAATTTTCCCCAGGTCTTAAACAATTAGTATTCAGAGAATGGCTTGAAAAAGATCTCAAGTATATTTGCCAGATCCTTCCACAAGATGGACAAATAATTTCCTTTGGAATCCTCTCACAACACTTCCAGTTAGACAGATCCAACTTTTTCGCGTATCTGCAGGTGCGCCATTTTATTAACACGCGAAAGTGGAATGTGAGTAGGTTGAAGGCATGGTCGGATCTCAATGTATGTTTTCAAAAATTTGCGACTGGAAATTCAGCTATTTCTCTTATGTATGACATTATGCTCTCTAAACAAACATTAATTTTTTTAGACAAGCTGACTATATTCTGGACCCCCTCTTTTCCTTCAATAGATTCTGGTAAAATTAAACGTAGCATGGCAAGTGTAAAGAAATGTGAAATCCCCAGGAACTGGAGAGAATCCCATTTAAAGCTTATTAATAATTATTACTTATCCCCTTTAAGATTAGCTAAATTTTATTCTACCTGCAGCGGGGCTTGTCCCCGCTGCAATAAACCTAAAGCAGATACCTTACATATGTTTTGGTATTGTCTGAAAATTATGCAATTATGGCGCAAGTTGGAATATTGGCTTAATGTACATTACAAGACATCTATTACATTATCACTTAATGAGATAATCTGGTTGGATGTCCCCAGTAATAGGGGCTTCTACGTAAACACCTTAAACACTATTATTTTAACTGCCAGATACCATATTCTTAAATATTGGAAATCTACTACAGTTCCCGGACTATCTCAAATCCAGAAGGAGATTCAAACTCAAATCATATATGAATCATTTCATTTAAAAACCACATCAGAAAAGAGAATAAAAATCTTTCTAGTTGGTTGGTTACCTATTATTAAAACCTACCCTCTAGCTATACAAAAAGTTATTCTGACTCCATTTTTGTCTTCAAATTCTTTCATGGACCTTGTGGTTAGAGATCTTTTTCCACATGCATGGATAACTAATTATAGAGAAGTATGAAGTGAATGGAGGTGTAGGGAAATATATAATTAGAATTGGAAAGAATAAGATCGGTAGGTCTCAAGAGACGATAGGATAAGAGGAAATGGAAAAATGATGAGAGGGGGGCAGGAGGGGGAGGGGAGAGGGAGGAGACAGGGAGGGTTTTTTTTTTGTTTTTTTTTGTTTTTTTTCTCTCCTTTGCTTCCCCGATTTTGTTTGTGATTGTTGCTATGTATGTTGATAGTATGTGTTCAGGTTAAATGGTATTCCATTTAGTTGAATAAAAGTCCAACATTTCGTACAAATAGGCTATACGAGAGTATTTTCTTTTATTTTTGCCTGCCAATTTATCTAAGGAAATGTAATCCTGTTTTTTCTGTTTTGTGTTTCATATTGTTTTGGTTTCCGTAACACCTGACCCTGCGTGGTACATAAAGGTGGAAATTTATTTCTGATTGTACTTCTTGTTGGACATATAAATAAATGATTTAAAAAAAAAGGAGGTTCTGTCAATGTTAGAGGTTCCAGAGGCTGCACTGCCTGAAGAACCAATGATACCTAAATTAGACAGAGTTTACAAAGACAGGAAAGTTCCTTTGATCTTTCCTGTGCTGGTTAAGATGGCGAACATTATTAAAACAAATGGGAAATAATTGGTTCTTCCTTTTCCCCCTTGTATGCTTTTAAAAAGTTGTTCCAGGTCCTGGACTCTCAATGGGATTTATGGGGCTCCATTCTTAAGGTGGATGGTGCTATCTCTACGCTTGCTAAATGTACTACTATACCTCTTGAGGATAGTTCTTCATTCAGAGAGCCGATGGAAAAGAAAATGGAAACCTTTCTTAAAAAGATGTTTCAACATACAGGATTTTTGTTTCAACTGGCGTCTGGAGTTGCCGCGGTTGCCGGAGCGGCTACCTACTGGTGCAACTCTTTGTTGGAACTCATTGAGGTGGAGTCTCCCCAAAAGTATATTCAAAACAGAATTAAAGCCCTGAGAATTGCTAATTCTTTTTTCTGTGATGCTAACATGCAAATTATTTGCCTAAATGCAAAGGCCTCTGGCTTTGCGGTCCTTGCCCGCCGGGCGCTCTAGTTAAAGTCTTGGTCAGTGGATATGACTTCTAAGTCCAGACTCCTTTCTCTTCTCTTCAAGGGAAAGATTTTATTTGGTCCAGGCCTTGACTCCATTATTTCTACTAAGAGATGACAATCTTCTAATTTTTGTTCCTTTTGTTCTGACAAATCCCAACAACAACAATCCTCCTCCAAGCCTGATCAAACCATGAGTTCTTGGAAGCCAGCTCAGTCCTGGAATAAATTCAAGCAGAATAAGAATCCCACCGAAAACAAATCGGCATGAAGGGGTGGCCCCTGATCCAGTATCGGATCGTGTAGGGGGCAGACTGTCTCTTTTTTCAGATGCCTGGTTCAAGGACGTACAGGATCTGTGGGTCCTGGAGCTGGTATCTCAGGGATACAAGATAGGCTTCAAATCTCACCTGCCATGGGTCAGATTCCTTCTCTCGAATCTGTCTACCAGAAAAGAGGGATGCCTTTCTAGGCTGTGTTCGGGATCTATCCTCCTTAGGAGTTGTTGTCCCGGTGCCTATCGAAAAAAGAGGTTTGGTGGTCCCAAAGAAGGAGGAAACCTTCCACCCAATTCTGGACCTAAAGTGCTTAAACAAATTTCTCAGTGTCCCTTCCATTAATATGGAGATAATAAGTCCATGCTTCCTTTAATTTAGGAAGGCCAGTTTATGACCACTATAGATCTGAAGGACACTTACCTTCATGTTCAAATCCACAGGGAACACTTTCAGTTCCTGAGGTTGCATTCCTAGACCAGCACTTTCAGTTCATTGCCCTTCTGTTTGGCCTAGCTACTGCTCCAATAATCTTTACAAAGTTTCAGTGGGATCTTCTAGCCATTGTCAGAACTCAGGGTATTGCAGTAGCCCCATACTTGAACGATATTCTGGTGCAAGCACCATCCTTAAGTCTTGCAGAATAATTATCAGAGTCCCTTCTCACTCTTCTTGGAAAAGAGTTCTCTTATCCAAAGTTAAAGGGTGGAATTCCTGGGTACTATAATAGACTCCATATCTGTGAGGATATTTCTAACAGACTAAAAACATTTCAAGCTTACTTCGGCATGTCTTGGCCTCTGGACCTCCTTGAGTCCCTCTTTTTTCTCAGTATATGGAGGTGATTGGTCTAATGGTGTCCTGCATGGACATCATTCTTTTTGCCAGGTTCCGTCTCAGACCTTTACAACTGTGTATGCTGAGGCAGTGGAGTGGCGATCATTCAGATCTGTCTCAATAGATTGTATTAGACAGCCGGTTGAGAGAATCACTCTCTTGGTGGCTCTGTCCAGATCATCTGTCCCATGGGACATGCTTCTTCAGACCTGGGATATTGTGACTATGAGCGCAAGCCTATCCAGATGGGGAGCTGTTTGGGGTGCCAGGAAGGCACAGGGGTTGTGGACTCAGGAGGAGTCCTCCCACCCGATCAATAGTGGCTTGGCCACTTCTGGGTTCATCCCAGTTTATCAGATTCCAATCAGACAATATAACCTCAGTGGCTTACATCAACCATCAAAGGGAAAAGAAGTTCCTTGGCGATAAAGGAAGAATCTCAGATTCCGGGTGTGGACAACTGGGAGGTTGATTTTCTCAGCAGGAAATCCTTTCATCCAGAGGAATGGTCTCTCCATCCAGAGGGAATGGTCTCTCCAACCCGAGGTTTTTGCAGAGATTTGCAGCAAGTGGGAAATGCCAGAGATAGATCTCATAGCGTCCCGGCTCAATACCAAGCTCTCCCGGTTGGGGTCGAGGTCAAGGGATCCCCAAGCGGATCTAATAGATGCACTAGCAGTGCCCTGGAGGTTCAAACTCATATATATTTTCCTCCATTGCCGCTTCTTCATCAAGTGGTGGCCCACATCAAGCAGGAGCAGGTATCAGTAATCCTGATTGCTCCATCGTGGTCGCCAAAGATGTGGTTTGCGAATCTAGTGGGGATGTCCTCATCTCCTCCGTGGAAGTTACCTTGTCGCAGAGATTTGCTGATACAAGATCCATTTGTTCATCAAAATCTAGATTCTCTGAGGCTGACTGCGTAAAGATTGAACGCTTAGTCTTAGCCAAGAGAGGTTTCTCTGAGAGTTTCATTGATACTTTTATTCAAGCTCATAAACCAGTTGCTCAGCATATCTACCACAAGGTGTGGAGGAGCTACTTATTCTGGGGTGAAGAGTGATATTTTTCCTGGCACAGTTTAGGTTGCCAGGATCTTATCTTTTCTCCAGGATGTGCTGGAGAAGGACCTCTGGGGCTCCTCCTTGCAGCCTAAATCTTGTTCGGATTTTGCAACAGTTTCCGCTTGAGCCTCTCCATTCCATTGACATTAAATTGTTATCTTGGAAGGTTCTCTTTTTATTGGCTATTGCCTCTGCGTGCAGAGTTTCTGAGGTCTTTGTTTTGCAATTTGAGCCCCCTTATCTGATTTTTCATGCAGATAAGGCAGTTTTATGTACTAAATTAGGTTTTCTTCCTAAGGTTGTGTCACATCGCAACATCATTCAGGAGATTGTGGTTCCTTCCTTGTGTCCTAATCCTTCTTCATTGAAGGAATGCTTACTTCACAATTTGGATGTGGTTCATGCCTTTAAGTTCTATCTTCAGGCTAATAAGGAGTTTAGACAATCTTCCTCTTTCTTTGTTGTCTATTCGGGAAAGCGTAAGGGACAGAAGGCTACTTCGACTTCCCTACTATCTTTTTGGTTAAGGAGTTTCATCCGCTTAGTTAATGAGACAGCGGGACATCACCCTCCTGAAAGGATAACGGCTCATTCCACTAGAGCAATGGCTTCCTCTTGGGCCTTGGATCAGATTTGTAAGGTGGCTAAATGGTCCTCCTTATATACTTTTTAATTTTTTTTACACGTTTGATTTTCTTGTTTCGGCTGAAGCAGCTTTCGGGAGAAAAGTTTTGCAGGCTGTGGTGCCCTCAGAATAGGGTCCGCCTCTTCCTTTTTGCTCCCTCTCATTATTCATTCAGTGTCCTCTGGAGCTTGGGTATAGTTTTCCCAACAGTAAGGAATGAAGCCGTGGACTCTCCCTATCTTAGGAAGGAAAACATAATTTATGCTTAATAGATAAATTCCTTTCCTTCCGGATAGGAAGAGTCCACTGCCCCCGCACGTTTTTTCTTGTCTATGTGCGGTCCCCTGTTATTTATTTTATTCTTCTGGCACCATTTATCATTTATACCCTAATGTTTCTCCTACTTTTCCTTGTTCCCTCAGCAGAATGACTGGGGTAATGAGGAAGTGGGAGGGATATTTAAACCTTTGGCTGCGGTGTCTTTGCCTCCTCCTGGTTTCCAGGTGTTGTATTTCCCAACAGTAAGGAATGAAGCCATAGACTCACTCTCCCTATCCGGAAGTAAAGGAATTTATCTGGTAAGCATAAATTATGTTTTTCATGGGAAAACTGAGTGAGAATGAAATGGTACAGAGTATATACAAAAGCACTGAGCGGGCAATAGTTGGAGAGGACAGGTATGTTTTAAATACATTTTTTTTAAAATTAAAGGGCCATTCTAGTCCTAGTTGCTAATTTTGACAGCAGTCTTTTCTGCTTAGGATAAGCAGTGTTTTCTGCCAGTCACTAGTGGTATATCTACTATGTGTTTAACTCCTTTGACTAAATTGGCCCTTTAATTAAAGTAAATCACTTTAATGTAATTTGCCTAATGACTGGAAGCAATACATTAAACTTACATTTAAACCTATGCATAAACATAGTTTACTCCCTTTCAATGCATTGATTGATATGCTAAAAGTTTCCAGATTTTTAATTGATGAATAAAAGTTTCAATCTTTCATAAAAACTTATCTGATGCCCCATCAACACATATAACCCAATCATATTAATGAGCATGCTAATGTATAGCACCATATGGTAATTTGAGCCACAGTGTGAATGATTAGTGTTAGGGAAGTAATTGCAGGCAAACAAATGATTAATTCATTCTGTGCTATAACAGAAATAATTAATCATACATTTTTTTAAAAAACAACAACATTATAACATAAATGGGAAAGAGCTACGATAAAACGTGTGAAAAGTTAAAACTGTTTAAATGTAAAAACAATCTAGCAGAAAATGTATGGTTGTGCACTCTTAACACTGTTAAATTAAAGGGACAGTCTACTTGAAAAATGTATATTGTTTAAAAAGATAGATAATCCTTTTATTACCCAATCCCCAGTTTTGCAAAACCAACACTGTTATATTAAAATGTCAAAATGTACTGAAATAAAGTGGCCTCTAGAAATCAGTTTGAGCCAATCTAGGTTTAGCTTTCAAAAATGAATACCAAGGGAACAAAGAAAATTCAATGATAAAAGTAAATTGGAAAGTTGTTTAAAACTGCATGCCCTATCTGAATCATGAAAGTTTCATTTTGACTTGACTGTCCCTTTAATTCTCACCAAAAAAAACATGGAAATGAAGTAATCAGAGTGTTAGAAGAAAACACTTTAATAAAAATGCTCACACACAATAATTTTGCTAAATTTATTTATAAAGGGAAAGATTACGAGTGGAGCACAAATGTTTGCGAGCGAGTAATATTGGGTTCTGACATACGTTTGCGCACAGGTTAAATTAAACTCATATTAAAAAACAATCCAATTAAAATTATTTTAAAAAATATTGCACAAAAAAATTATAAGGGCTCAGAGATATGAGGGCAAGGGGATTTAACAAGAACATACATACATATACATGTCTAAAGATGTACAGTATATGTATGTATATATATATATATATGTTGTTTATATGTGTGCACATTTGTATTTATTATGTATTTATATGTGTATACAGACATATATACACATATAAACACATAAATACATATATGTGTGCGAATTGAAGCCCTTTGCAGTTACGTAAATGTAAAATTATATTTATGCAATATTCATTTTTTATACTGTGTGTTTACTGTAAATATTTCACATTCCAATGTTCTGCATATATTAGAATATGTTCTAGGTATTTATAAATATATATTTTTATAAATATTTGTATATACTGTAGCTATACCTATATATAAAATAGTGTATATACTGTATGTATGTAATATATATATATATATATATATAGGTATAGAGGCATAGAGATATATATTGTACCAAAATACCATCAGGTATTTATAGAAATATGTATTTGTGAATAAAAAGAACCTTTTGTGCTATGTGCAGAACATTGGAATGTGAAATATTCATATTTTCATGTCGGGTTAGCACACTTGAAAATATGTGATTGGGTTTGCTCGCAAGTTGAGTAACTGCTATGGGAGAATAGTTTAATGTGCACGCCATATTCTAAGTTCGGCTTTTTGCATGCATCGAGTTAGAGCAAGAGCGATAACTTTGTACTTTCAACTAGTAATACAAGCGCAACCTGATGCATGCAAAAAGTTTAATTAGGGCCCTAGCAAAAGTGCTAAATAGCGCTTCCCTCATATTCTGACCCATAATCAGAAGTAGAAAGCTTCGATATTTTAGTGTGACATTTTTGCTCATGAGTACTTAGATTACATAAAGCTTTCTAGTTCTGTCTTTATGAATACATCTAAGAACTATATGATGGTAATTACTGTGTATTATTGGTAAATCCTTGGAACACATTTTATAATTCGCCATTGTTTTTATTTTTCATGTGTGCATTGTTTGTTGTCTGATTCTGGAGAATTAATTACAGCAGCTGAATTTTGATTAAAGAATCCTGGATTCTATGAGTATTTACACCATTGTGACATCTTAAGTGTAGTTACTTAGCAATTTCCTTTTTTAAACTCTAATACATTTTAGATGTGCACTTCTGCATGTTCTTTTTCGATCGCGTTGAATTGCGGTGATTTCTGTCCGCCTGCTCAGACTCTTTAGACCGCTGCTTCATAACTGGTGTTTCTGGCGAAACGATTTTGCTGCAATTCCAAGGTGTCACTGTCAAAGTGAAGCATATCAGGAATCTGAATTTCTAGCTGCTTGTCTACTGAGCTTCTTATTGTGGGGAACTTCCTGCTTCTGATTCAGATCAAACATTCCTCACACAGATGATCTATGGATCATTTATCAATCACCATGGACAAATAATGTGAAATTGGTGCTAGGTTCTTTTTCCGCAGGGTATTTAGCAGCTGTAGTGAGGTGAGTGAATAACTCAGTTAGTTTAGAAGACAGTGAGATAGTATGAGCTTTAGGGGTTTATCAGTATTGCACTATTGTGTACTGCCCACTCCTGTTGTCACTGTTCTTTAATCACAGCTGAGTGCTGCAAACTGTGTGACATTTTAGTAGTTAGCTCTGTGATCTGGTGAAAGTGAGCTGCTGCTAGTGAAGGGTTAATAATACACATTGTACAGATCTGGGTGACAATGTGCTGCTGCTAGTGAAGAGTTAATACACTGTACAGATCTGGGTGACATTGAGCTGCTGCTAGTGAATGGTTAATAATACACATTGTACAGAACTGGGTGACAATGAGCTGCTACTAGTGAAGGGTTAATACACACTGTACAGATCTGGGTGATAACGAGCTGCTGCTAGTGAAGGGTTAATACAGTGTACAGATCTGGGTGATAATGAGCTGCTGCTAGTGAATGGTTAAAACACTCTGTACAGATCTGGATGACAATGATCTGCTGCTAGTGAAGGGTTAATACACACTGTACAGATCTGGGTGACAATGATCTGCTGCTAGTGAAGGGTTAATACACACTGTACATATCTGGGTGGCAATGAGCTGCTGCTAGTGAAGGGTTAATACACACTATACATATCTGGATGACAATGAGCTGCTGCTAGTGAAGGGTTAATACACACTGTACAGATCTGGGTGACAATGAGCTGCTGCTAGTGAATGGGTAATACACTGTACAGATCTGGGTGACAATGATCTGCTGCTAGTGAAGGGTTAATACACATTGTAGATATCTGGATAACAATGAGCTGCTGCTAATGAAGGGTTACTACACATTGTACAGATCTGGGTAATAATGAGCTGCTGCTAGTGAAGGGTTAATACACACTGTACAGATTTGGGTGATAATGATCTTTTGCAAAAGAATAAATCAGGTGTAAAGATAATGGTCAAAATCTAAACTACTTTCTGTTAATAGAGAAATTAATCTTTTGATCAGCAACAGCTATAATAGTGATCTACTAAGTAGCACTAAAAATATGGCTATAGTGCATATTCCCTCATTTGTTCTATACTTTTTAGTTTCATATATTTATATATATATATATATATATATATATATATATATATATATATATAATCTGCACTATAATAAATAGGCGGGGTTAAACTATGCTAATTATGTGGGTTTGGCAAAGTGGGTGGGACTTTAGGGCAGGGGGTGTGGTAAAAAATTTCATACAGGTAATTAATAGCTGGAAAGTGTCCCTGGAATTTTTTTTCAAATGTTGGCAACTATGAGTTTGATAAATGGGCCCCATACTGTACATTTTAATATATGCTTTATTTTTCATTCATGACAAAATGGCCACTAGATAGCTTAATATTTGACAACTGATAACTCTTGTGTTACAGTTATCACAGTAGCACTTAATTTTGTGTAGTTCATAGAACAGTTTCACAGCATATAAAGCATAAATGCTGGGTACTTCTCACAGTTTGTCTTTAACTCACCTATCGAATCTTCAACAATCGATCTAATGTTGGAAAGCAAAGCTGAGGACTGATATATTTTGACCTTTTTATTATACAACTGATGCTTTTAAACAATGGTTAATTAAATCCCTTGTGTTTTAACACAACTTTGTTCCATGTTTGGTCTTGGCTCTTTGATATTTTCTTGGAGTATGTAAAAAACTAATTAGCTTACTTTAAAAAAAATGTTATGGAACTTGTACTTGATTGAAATGTTATTAAATAAATGGAGGCTTTACATTACTTGAATGTGTGAATTATTTTTGAGTCATGTTCAATGTGTGCTGCATTTCCTGACCTCTCTTATCTGTCTGTCCGTCTGTCTATCTATTTTTCTATCTATCTATCTATCTATCTATCTATCATCTATCTATCATCATTATTAGTATTATTATTATTATTAAAATGTCAGCAGAAATAATTGAAATATTCTAAAGAAAACTGAAGGAGAGTTAAAAACCAAGACTTTGGGAAGTACACTAGAACATTATGTATTGGCTAAGCTGGGTCTCTTCTTCACGCATTTTATAAACCATATGTCTGTGGTACTTATTTTTTTTTATGTGTTGTAGCTACATTAACACATTTATGTAAATATAATATATGTTTGGATGTAACATAGTAACATAGTAGATAAGGTTGAAAAAAAGACTGAAGTCCATCGAGTTCAACCTATACAAATCTAAAATACTTACAAAAAGCTCCAGTTAAGCTTAAATAACCCCACTAAAAGGTGACTCATTTAATACTAGCAATCATATCCATGAATTTGTTTATATACAGAAATTTATCCAGACTATTTTTAAATGTATCTAGGGTACTGGCATTCACTACCTCCTTTGGTAATGAGTTCCACAATTTTATTGCTCTTACAGTGAAAAAATGTTTCTGTTGCAGGAGATTAAATCTCCTTTCCTCCAACCTTAAATTGTGACCTCTTGTCAGGAACAATTTTCTTGGAATAAACAGCTTCTGCCATCTCTGAATATGGGCCTTGAATATATTTATATAAAGTAATTATGTCACCTCTCAAGCACTTTTTCTAAAGAAAACAGACCCAGTTTGGCTAGCCTCTAATCATAGGTTAATTTCTCCAATCCCCTTATTAGCTTTGTGGCCCTTCTCTGAACTGTTTCTAGTTCTGCAATATCTTTTTTTGCGATCGGTCCCCAGAACTACACTCCATACTCAAGGTGAGGTCTTACCAGGGCTTTATATAGTGACAGAATTATGCTTTCCTCCCTTGAATCAATGCCTCTTTTAATACATGCTAGTATCTTATTAGCCTTTAAAGCCACTGCCCTGCATTGTGCACCCATCTTTAGCTTGTTTTCTATTACTACTCCCAAATCCCTTTCCTCCTCTGTTTGGCTAAGTCTTGTTCCATTTAAAAAATACGTTGCCTGCTTATTTTTACTTCCAAAATGTAGAACCTTGCATTTTTCCGCATTAAATCTCATTTTCCATTTACATGCTCATACTTCTAATTTTTGCAGATCCCTTTGTAATGAAAGTTTATCCTGCTCTGACCTAATGACCTTACTTAACTTAGTATCATCTGCAAAAATAGAGATGTCGCTATTTAGTCCTTGCTCCAAGTCATTTATAAAAATATTAAAAAGAACGGGCCCAGTACTGATCCCTGGGGGAGTATGATCCATTTACTACTACTCGTTGCTCCCTATTTTTTATCCAGTTATTTATCCATGGGCTAACATTTTCAGATATTCCCAGTCCCTTAATTTTAGTCTCTCATGTGGCACTGTATCAAATGCCTTTGCAAAATCTAAGTATATCACATCAACTGATTCCCCTTTATCTATATTTTTACTTACTTCCTTGTAGAATCTAATTAGATTAGTTTGACATGATCTATTTCTCCTAAAACCATGCTACATTACAATTTAATATGAAAAATCCAGTATATTTGAATATCCTTTTTTTATATTTCCTTCCTGTCTATAATTGGCTGAAACTGTTACTATGAAAAAACTTGTTCTTCTGAAACAGAAGTTAGGCTGGAGTAATGTAGATCTCTTCTTGTGTACCTGTAGCTGTCAAATAGGAGATACAAGAAATGTGAATAAAGGGGACAGCTTGTAAACAGATAACAAGAAGTTACTTAGACAGCATATTTGTTTTACATTTAATAAGGTTTATAGAGTAAAGAAACCTTTCTGTATCTGTTGCTTGCTTTTCAAAGTAACAGTAATGAACTCAAAGCAAGACAATCAATAAAATAAACATGGTTATGTACAGACTGGACTAATGGAATAAATTGGGTATACCTACCCTGACACAGGTAGATAACATCAGAGATGCAACGTCAAATAAATTATATTAATGCTTTAAAGGGACATGAAAACCACATTTTTTCTTTCATGATTTAGAAACCAAAGCTTTCTAATTTACTTCTATTATCTAACTTGTTTCATTCTCTTGATATTCTTTTCTGAAAATCATATCTAGATAGGCTCAGTAGTTGCTGATTGGTGGCTGCACATAGATGCCTCATGTGATTGGCTCACCCATGTGTACTACTATTTCTTTAGCAAATCTAAATAATGAATCAAATTAGATAATATAAGTAAATTGGGATGTTGTTTAAAATTGTATTCTCTATCTATATCATGAAAGAAATATTTTGTGTTTAATGTCCCTTTAATATATTTATATTTCAGGTTAACTTACTTATATGTAGGGCTGAAAAATATCACTATTAAAGGGACAGTAGACCACAAAATTTTCTTAATTATTTTGTTATCCTTTGCTGAAAGAACAGCCCTGCACTACTGGCAGCTAGCTAAACACATCTTGTTAGCCAATCACAAGAGACAAATGTGTGCAGACACCAATCAGCAGCTACTGAGAACTAAGAAGAATCTTAACACAGAGGTGTAGATATCTTCTGGAAGTATGCACTTGTAAGCACTCTTAGCCTAGACTGTAAGGCAGTTTCTGGTTAGAACAAAATAAAATAAAACATAACTTTTATTGTTTATTTACTTAAAATAAGGGTAACACACACACGTTAAAATCGACACTAGCACTGATATGTCTACTCTATTTGTACAATATAGGAAGGACTGTGTAATTTCGCCTTGGGTAATTGAATATACGTCCTCTATATGGTATTATTTCTGCTATACTGTAATGGTATATCCAAATAGTGTATATATGTAACCTATTTGGTGAATGGTCCCCTATATAGGGTTGTTTGGATTTCCAAATTGCACTGTAAGGTGTTTGAAAACGCCAGTAGTTCTTCTACTCAGTCCCTATGTAATATATGCAAATATTGGCTGCACTAGGGTCTGGGTATGTACCACCTGTTTTATATGCTAGTTGCTGCTATTAGTAACACTATCGTTGGTAAATCACAAGGCTTAAGTAATGCTGAGATATAATCCCACAGTATCTTGATAGATTAATATTGTTTATACTAGAATTGTGGACTGTTAGTTTCAGCGTTACAATGTTGCTATATATTCTCTGTGTGGTGCTATATATCAGACCTGGTTAATCACCGTCTAGGTATAGTGTATAATATATCAATAAAGAAAGTATATCCCTTTGTACTTTCGCTGTTCAATATGGCTCACTTCAAGTTGTTCTCTATTTGACTACCTCTCTGTATATTTTTAGTAGTCTTAGGAGTACTGTGATATTTATTCTCTCACAGATGTGTTCACTTCTTATATCTCTGTGGGTAGTCAAAATTTAAGTCATTTGTATTGGTCCATTCTATATTATATGCACCCAATTACAGATTATCTTTGTTGAAAAACAACACTGGTATTTTGTTGCCGATATGATTTACAGATATATTCTGTTTGCTTGCAAAGTACGCTACTCAAATAGTTACTAAAGTCTCCTTTCCTTATAGGTTACAGTTTTATCCCTGTCTTACTCTGTAATAACTTTCTATATAGCTATTGAGAGCAGCATATATTTCATCATATATTTACATATAATAGGCGGATATCAATATAATAAATATATACACAAACTACGGCTAAGTCTGGCACAACCCAGACTATTCAACGTATTTAACTAAGTATAGCAGATAATTTATAACGGTTTAGAGTAACATTCTAGTGCTAGGCATGTTAAAATTGAGCGCCCAAACACTCAAAGTAACTCCTGACTAGTTTCGCCCCTCCGGGCTTTGTCAAAGGCGGCGAGCCGCCAATTTTTTGGGGGTATATGCCGGTTTAACCGAAAGTCCCGCCTTGTTCAGTTTCTGTTTGGTTTTCGATTGGACCACATTAGGTGATTGACAGCTTAAGGTCTCAATCCTTGAACACTAATGTAATGTATGCCTGGTGCTGCAATTTACGTGAGTTGTCAATTCTTTTGACAGTTCTCTTGAACTTGACTACCTATGCTTTGATTAATAGATCACTATAATGGGTGTATATTTTCTATGTTGATATAAACCTTTTGTTATTATGAGAGGTGTTGTTATAACATCATTGCTGAGTTATATATTCGATCTTTATATTTACATCATCATTGTGAGTTCGACAATATCGGTAGTTAGTTATTTGTGTAAGTTCTTATTCTTGTCATTCTATCTCAATTGTAGTGTTGCAGAAAGGGGAAAAAGGGTGACCAAAAACACACATTGTGTACAGTGCAAAAACTAGTGCTTAATTCAATACTCATTTAACATTATGAGTCAATGGACTATTTCTATCTAGTGTATTTCCTGGTTGTCAAGTGACACCTGTGGTGCTAAAAATTACTTAATAATTCTGCTAGTGGTAGTGATACTTTTTTTGATAATCTACAAGTACCTTATTGTAAAATTTATTGTGATCTCTGATTCTCTTCCTATCTTATTTACCGTGCTGGTTTCACTTATCATTATTAGAAGGCTGTAATTATATGTGTAATTCAGCCTGTGACATCTATAGAGTGTATACATTGCTTGTGTTGCCTATTATTTGTTTTATTTATCCTTTTATTCTTTTTTTGTATTTTTTGTTTTTTGTTAGGTGGGGGAAAAAAGGGAAGGGGAGTGAAGGGGATTAAAAATTGACACAAATTAATTTATCATTTCAAATACATTTGTTTATGAACAGTCTTGTTGTTGCTTCTTCTTCTGATACTTGTGTATCCGACTTTATGGTTTTTCTTTTCTACCTCTAGGTACTATATATGACTTATACATCAACATAGGTTCTTATGTGTGTGATCTTCATATAAAGATATAGTAGTTATTTTGTTCGTTCAATCCATGTGGTTGGACCGTATTGAGCAGATAGATCCACCGGCTTTCAGCTTTCAGTAAAGCTGTTTCTAGGTTTCCTCCTCTCATTCCTAGGCTCACTTTTTCTATACCCCAGCATTGCAAATCTTTTTGATTGGAATTATGGAAATTCAAGAAATGTGCAGCTACACTAGTTATGGATTTCATCTCTTCCTTATCTTTGGCTGCATTTTTGATATTCCTTAAATGTTCCATTAATCTCACATGTAGTTTCCTGGAGGTCATTCCTACATAGTATAAATTGCATGTGCAGTTAAGTACATAAATTACACTTTCGGTGTTGCAGCTTATGTATCTTTTTATGTTATGTTTTTTACCAAACCTATCTGTGATGGTATCTGTGTTGAGCATATATTTGCAAGTGCTGCAGTTGCCACATTTATATGCTCCCGGTTGAAATGCTGTTCTGGTTTTCTTCTTTTGAAAGTGACTACTGGTTACAAGGTCTTTGACGTTTTTTGTTCTTCTATATCCAACTGAGGGTCTATCTCCTAAGATAGTCTTTAATGTTGGATCCATCATCAAGATATTCCAGTGTTTCTGTATGATATTTAGAATTTGTGGAGTTTGACTGTTGTATGTCATAATACGTCTAGGTATATTTGGACTATTCTTGTATTTCTTGAAAAGAAGATTTTGTCTTGGAGTGTGTAAAGCTCTATATTTGGCTTTTTGGTACTTCTTTTACTGTACCCTCTCTTCCACAATCTCTCCTCCAATTCTTTGGCCCTCTTGTTGAATATCTGTTCATCTGAACAATTTCTACGTAGTCTTAAGAATTCTCCTATAGGTAAGCTTTTCATTGTGCCTGGGGCATGTGCACTGGTACTATGTAGTACACTATTTGCTGCAGTGGGTTTCCTGAAGAGATCAGTGGTTACATTACCATCACTATGTTTATTGATTGTTATGTCCAAGAAGTTTATTGTAGTAAGACTTTCCTCATGTGTCAATTTAATGTTGAGGTTATTTTGGTTCAGATCTTTTAAGAAATCTAATAGATCACTGTGTGTGCCTTCCCAAATAAAGAGGATGTCATCTATGAAACGAATCCACAGAGGGATACAGTCTGTATATCTTTGGTTATGCTCTGTGAATACATATTCTTTCTCCCACCAGCCTAAAAACAGATTGGCGTAGGTGGGGGCACAGGTGGTGTCCATGGCTGTGCCTCTGGTCTGAAGATAGAATTGACCATCAAATGTAAAAAAATTGTAGTTTAATACAAAATCTAACAATTTTAGGATAAAGTTGTCATGTTCCTTGTTTTCTTCTGAATACCTCTCTAAAAAGTATCTTGTGGCTTGTAAACCTTGGTGATGGTTGATTGAGGTATAGAGGGACTCAACGTCTGTAGTGACTAGCCATGTCGTGTCATTTAGAGTTAGATTTTCTAATCTTTGCAGTACTTGCATTGCGTCTTGTACATATGATGGTAGTTGTTCCACATACTGTCTTAATCTTAGATCAATATATGTGCTTGCTTTTTCAGTTAAACTCTCTATGCCTGACACTATGGGCCTCCCTGGTGGATTTTGTGCATTCTTATGTATCTTCGGTATCATATAGAAGGTGGCAATCTTAGGTTTATCTACTGTTAGGTATTTGTGTTCCTTAGTAGTAAATATAAAGATCGAATATATAACTCGGCAATGATGTTATAACAACACCTCTCATAATAACAAAAGGTTTATATCAACATAGAAAATATACACCCATTATAGTGATCTATTAATCGAAGCATAGGTAGTCAAGTTCAAGAGAACTGTCAAAAGAATTGACAACTCACGTAAATCGCAGCACCAGGCATACATTACATTAGTGTTCAAGGATTGAGACCTTAAGCTGTCAATCACCTAATGTGGTCCAATCGAAAACCAAACAGAAACTGAACAAGGCGGGACTTCCGGTTAAACCGGCATATACCCCCAAAAAATCGGCGGCTCGCCGCCTTTGACAAAGCCCGGAGGGGCGAAACTAGTCAGGAGTTACTTTGAGTGTTTGGGCGCTCAATTTTAACATGCCTAGCACTAGAATGTTACTCTAAACCGTTATAAATTATCTGCTATACTTAGTTAAATACGTTGAATAGTCTGGGTTGTGCCAGACTTAGCCGTAGTTTGTGTATATATTTATTATATTGATATCCGCCTATTATATGTAAAAATATGATGAAATATATGCTGCTCTCAATAGCTATATAGAAAGTTATTACAGAGTAAGACAGGGATAAAACTGTAACCTATAAGGAAAGGAGACTTTAGTAACTATTTGAGTAGCGTAATTTGCAAACAAACAGAATATATCTGTAAATCATATCGGCAACAAAATACCAGTGTTGTTTTTCAACAAAGATAATCTGTAATTGGGTGCATATAATATAGAATGGACCAATACAAATGACTTAAATTTTGACTACCCACAGAGATATAAGAAGTGAACACATCTGTGAGAGAATAAATATCACAGTACTCCTAAGACTACTAAACATATACAGAGAGGTAGTCAAATAGAGAACCACTTGAAGTGAGCCATATTGAACAGCGAAAGTACAAAGGGATATACTTTCTTTATTGATATATTATACACTATACCTAGACGGTGATTAACCAGGTCTGATATATAGCACCACACAGAGAATATATAGCAACATTGTAACGCTGAAACTAACAGTCCACAATTCTAGTATAAACAATATTAATCTATCAAGATACTGTGGGATTATATCTCAGCATTACTTAAGCCTTGTGATTTACCAACAATAGTGTTACTAATAGCAGCAACTAGCATATAAAACAGGTGGTACATACCCAGACCCTAGTGCAGCCAATATTTGCATATATTACATAGGGACTGAGTAGAAGAACTACTGGCGTTTTCAAACACCTTACAGTGCAATTTGGATATCCAAACAACCCTATATAGGGGACCATTCACCAAATAGGTTACATATATACACTATTTGGATATACCATTACAGTATAGCAGAAATAATACCATATAGAGGACGTATATTCAATTACCCAAGGCGAAATTACACAGTCCTTCCTATATTGTACAAATAGAGTAGACATATCAGTGCTAGTGTCGATTTTAACGTGTGTGTGTTACCCTTATTTTAAGTAAATAAACAATAAAAGTTATGTTTTATTTTATTTTGTTCTAACCAGAAACTGCCTTACAGTCTAGGCTAAGAGTGCTTACAAGTGCATACTTCCAGAAGATATCTACACCTCTGTGTTAAGATTCTTCTTAGTTCTCAGTAATTATAATATTTATGCATTAGCACCATTCCCTATACATTTATGACTTTAACAAACAATAAACATAAAGTCTGCTAATAAACTATAATAGGGAAAAAGCCCTAGTGGTGCCATTGTTCGTGTGTAGTAACACCAATCAGCAGCTAGCTCCCACTAGTGTAGGAAATGTGCATATTCTTTTTTAAAAAGGGATACCAGGTGAACAAAGCACATTTGCAAATAGAAGTGAATTTAAAAGTGTCTTAAAATTACATGCTCTGAGTGTATCATGCAAGATTAATTTTGACTTTCCTATCCCTTTAATTATAAGTAAGGGACAAAAAAGATAATACAATTTACCAAAAGTAAAAAAAGTTCTACTTGTCCAGATAAGGCTAAATTACGAGTTGCTCGCTAACTGTAGCTAACAAGCGATATTACTACAACAAAGATAATAGGTATATCAGAAGAATGTATGGGGGAGGAACTATAGCCTCACTTTCCAATCTTCAGATAAAGGAGTTACTCCTTCAAAATCCTCTATATTAGACAATATACAAAAACCAAAGAGAGCTTATTTGGACAAAATATAAAATTCAGTTGAACACTGATTTTTGAATATACAGTATTATACTGTATAAACACATATGCAATATTACATATACCACCGGTGGTTTTACAAGATATACGGCCAGATTACTAGTTTTGCGTTATGGTTATGAGTGGCTCAGTAATAACTTGCAAGTTATTTCCACCACTCACCTTTAATAGCGCTGCAATTACAAGTTTTCCAAAAACCTGCATTTGCAGGCAATATGGCAGCGTTGAGCTCCATAACGCACACAAATACTAGCGCTCTCTTGAGCTGTTTTTTTCGTGCTCATGCACGATTTCCCCATAGACATCAATGGGGAGAGCCGGCTAAAAAAAAGCCTAAGACCTGCAATAACGGAGCGTAAAGCTCAGTAACGCAGCCCCATTGATTCCTTTGGGGAAAGAAAATGTATGCTTAAACCTAACACCCTAACATAAACCCTGAGTCTAAACACCCCTAATCTGCTGACCCTGACATTGCTGACACCTACCTACACTTATTAACCCCTAATCTGCAGCCCCCAACGTTGTCGCCACCACTATACTAAAGTTATTAACCCCTAAACCTCTGGCCTCCCGCATCACTAACACTACATAAATATATTAACCCCTAAACCTAACTCTAAGTCTAACCCTAACCATAACACCCCGAACTTTAATATAATTAAAATAAATCTAGATAAAAATTACTATTATTACCTAAATAATACCTATTTAAGACTAAATACTTACCTGTAAAATAAACCCTAAGCTAGCTACAATATAACTAATAGTTACATTGTAGCTATCTTAGGTTTTATTTTTATTTCACAGCTAAGTTTGTATTTATTTTAACTAGGTAGACTAGATAGTAAATAGTTATTAACTATTTACTAGCTACCTAGTTAAAATAAATACAAAGTTAACCTGTAAAATAAAACCTAACCTGTCTTACACTAAAACCTAACACTTAACATTACCCTAAAATTAAATAAATCAAATTAACAAAATACCTTAATCTAAATTACAAAAAATTATAAATACTAAATTACACAAAATAAAAAAGAAAGTATAAAATATTTAAACTAATTACACCGAATCTAATAGCCCTATCAAAATAAAAAAGCCCCCCAAAATAAAAAAAAACCTAGCCTACACTAAACTGCCAATAGCCCTTAAAAGTGCCATTTGCGGGGCATTGCCACAAAGAAATCAACTCTTTTACCTTTCTGAAAAACCTAAGCTCCCCATTGCCCTGAAAAGGGCATTTGGATGGGCATTGCCCTTAAAAGGGCATTTAGCTCTTTTTCATTGCCCAAACCCCTAAGCTAAAAATAAAACCCACCCAATAAACCCTTAATAAAACCTAACACTAACCCCCAAAGATCCCCTTACAGTTTTTGAAGACCGGACATCCATCATCATCCAGCCGGGAGAAGTCTTCATCCAAGCGGCAAGAAGTCCTCAACGAAGCCGGGAGAAGTCTTCATCCAAGCGGCAAGAAGGTGTCCTCCAGGCGGGCAGAAGTCTTCATCCAGACGGCATCTTCTATCTTCATCCTTCCAACGCGGAGCAGCTCTATCTTCAAGACATCTGGCGCTGAGTATCCTCTTCTTTCGATAGCTCTTGAAGAATGAACTTTCCTTTAAGTGACGTCATCCAAGACGGCGTCCCTTAAATTCTGATTGGCTGATACAATTCTATCAGCCAATTGGAATGAAAGGGTAAAAAATCCTATTGGCTGATGCAATCAGCCAATAGCATTGAGCTTCATTCCTATTGGCTGATCCAATCAGCCAATAGGATTGAGCTCGAATTCTATTGGCTGTTTGGAACAGCCAATAGAATGCAAGCTCAATCCTATTGGCTGATTGGATCCATTTTTTATACTTTAATTCCGATTGGCTGATAGAATTCTATCAGCCAATCAGAATTCAAGGGACGCAATCTTGGATGACGTCATTTAAAGGAAACTTCATTCTTCAAGAGCCATCGAAAGAAAAGGATGCTCCGTGCCGGATGTCTTGAAGATGGAGGATGGAAGGATGAAGATAGAAGATGCCGTCTGGATGAAGACTTCTTGCCTCTTGGATGAAGACTTCTCCCGGCTTCTTTGAGGACTTCTTGCCTGCTTGGATGAAGACTTCTCCCGGCTGGATGAGGATGGATGTCCGGTCTTCAAAAACTGTAAGTGGATCATCGGGGCTTAGTGTTAGGTTTTATTAAGGGTTTATTGGGTGGATTTTATTTTTAGCTTAGGGGTTTGGGCAACAAAAAAGAGCTAAATGACCTTTTAATAGCAATGCCCATCCAAATGCCCTTTTCAGGGCAATGGGGGGCTTAGGTTTTTTGGATAGGATTTTATTTGGGGGGTTTGGTTGTGTGGGTGGTGGGTTTTACTGTTGGGGTTGTTTGTAATTTTTTTTACAGGTAAGAAAACTGATTTCTTTGGGGAAATGCCCCGCAAAAGGCCCTTTTAAAGGCTATTGGCAGTTTAGTGTAGGCTAGTTTTTATTTTTTATTTTGATAGGGCTATTAGATTAGGTGTAATTAGTTTAAATATTTGATACTTTCTTTTTTATTTTGTGTGATTTAGTTTTTATTTTTTTTGTAATTTAGTTAATTGTATTTAATTAATGGAATTTATTTAATTTTAGTGTAATTTTAGGTGTTAGTGTAACTCAGGTTAGGTTTTATTTTACAGGCAAATTTGTATTTATTTTAACTAGGTAGTTAAGAAATAGTTAATAACTATTTACTAACTAGTCTACCTAGTTAAAATAAATACAAACTTAGCTGTAAAATAAAAATAAAACCTAAGATAGCTACAATGTAACTATTAGTAATATTGTAGCTAGCTTAGGGTTTATGTTACAGATAAGTATTTAGTTTTAAATAGGAATTATTTAGGTAATGATAGTAATTTTTATTTAGATTTATTGCAATTATATTAAAGTTACTGATGTTAGGGTTAGGGTTAGAATTAGGGTCTGGTTTAGGGGTTAATAACTTTAGTATAGTGGCGGCGATGATGTTGGGCGTGGCAGATTAGGGGGTAATAAATTTATGGAGGTGGTGGCGACATTGGGGGCAGCAGATTAGGGGTTAATAATATTTAACTAGTGTTTGTGATGCGGGAGTGCGGTGGTTTAGGGGTTAATATGTTTATTATAGTGGTAGCAATGTCCAGAGCAGCAGATTAGGGGTTAATATTTTTATTATAGTGTTTGCGATGCGGGAGGGCCTCGGTTTAGGGGTTAATAGGTAGTTTATTGGTGTTAGTGTACTTTGTAACACTTTAGTCATGGGTTTTATGCTACAGCTTTGTAGCGCAAAACCCATAACTACTGACTTTAGATGGCGGTACGAATCTTGTCGGTATAGACTGTACCGCACAATTTTTGACCTCCCAGGCAAAACTCGTAATACCGGCGCTATGGAAGTCCCATTGAAAAGGACTTTTTGAAAGGTGCTGTAGTTAAGTTGCCTTATGGCCAGAAAGGTGTGCGGTACAGCTATACCTACAAGACTTGTAATAGCAACGGTAGTGAAAAAGCAGCGTTATGAGCCATAACGCAAAACACAGAATCTTGCCAATAGTTAATAAAAACAAATAAAATGTTACTCATTAAAATATGGTAATCCTTCTAAAAGACTTTATCCCAAAAGGGAATATTATGCTGTAGAACTGTTAGTTTCCACTTTTTTTGGTGCCGGCAAAAAGAAACAGAATAGCGTGTAAGAATCTCAATAGACACTTAACGTGTTTTTCAAAAGTTCACTCATATGCTGTAATGGAGTATATTTAGTGTTGTATATATAAAGGTAGTTTTTCACTTGCACGTTCCCAATAGACACTTTGGCCTCTAGTTATCAAGCCGTCTACTTACCTGCCTTCGCCGGCCCCAATACGCCCGCCTAAGCTCGCCTTACATTGCCGCCGTGGACCTGAATACGCTCGCCAAAGTTATCAAAAAAGCTGTCAAAAAGCTGCGCACCAATTACGGGGCGATGAGCAGCGGACTGTGATAGTTATCGATCTCGCTGCTCTTCTGCTTTTTCCCAGCTTTATTGATAAGCTGTCACTAAGCACCCACACTAAACTACACTGTTCTACCCCCTATACCGGCGCCCCCGGAGCCGCCCGCAACTAAATAAAGTTATTAACCCCTAAACCACCGCTCCTAGACCACGCCGCAACTATAATAAATGTATTAACCCCTAAACCGCCGCTCCCGGAGCCCACCGCCACTCTAACTTAAATATTAATTAAATAAATCTAAATAAAATTACTATTATTAACTAAATTATTCCTAGTTAAAACTAAATACTTATCTATAAAATAAACCCTAAGATATCTACAATATTACTAATAATTATATTGTAGCTATTTTAGGATTTATTTTTATTTTACTGGCAAATTTCAATTTATTTTAACTAGGTACAATAGCTATTAAATAGTTATTAACTATGTAATAGCTACCTAGTTAAAATAAAGACAAATTTACCTGTAAAATAAAAACTAACCTAGTTACGATTACACCTAACACTACACTATCATTAACTAAATTTTTCCTATTTTAAAATAAATACTTACCTGTAAAATAAACCCTAAGATAGCTACAATGTAATTAATAATTACATTGTAGCTATTTTAGTATTTATATTTATTTTACAGGTAACTTTGCATTTATTTTAACTAGGAAGAATAGTTATTAAATAGTTATTAACTATTTAATAACTACCTAGCTAAAAGAAATACAAAATTACCTGTGAACTAAATCCTAACCTAAGTTACAATTAAACCTAACACTACACTATCATTAAATAAATTAAATTAATTAACTACAAATACCTACAATTAAATACAATTAAATAAACTAACTAAAGTACAAAAAATAAAAAAATATTAAAAATAAAAATATTACAAGATTCTTAATCTAATTACACCTAATCTAAGACCCCTAATAAAATAACAAAGCCCCCCAAAATAAAAAAATGCCCTACCCTATTCTAAATTACAAAAGTTAACAGCTCTATTACCTTACCAGCCCTTAAAAGGGCCTTTTGCGGGGCATGCCCCAAAGTAGACATGTGCGGTTCGTTTCGTATTTATTCGGAAATTCGGAAAATTCGGTAAATTCGGAGATTCGGATCGATTCGGATTTCCGAATTAAAATACTTCCGAATCTACCAAATGAATCCGAAATAGCTGCCGTATCTCCGAATAAATCCGAATTAGCTCGGTAAAATTCGGCATTTCCCCATAGGAAACAATGGGAGTTTCGGCTGAAAAAAAACTAACACCGCAGCCCCATTGTTTCCTATGGGGAAACACTAAGTCTGCACCTAACACCCTAACATGTACCCCGAGTCTCTAAACACCCCTAATCTAACATTTATTAACCCCTAATCTGCCGCCCCGCTATCGCTGACACCTGCATTATTTTATTAACCCCTAATCTGCCGACCGAATATCGCCGCCACCTACATTATAACTATTAACCCCTAATCTGCTGTCCCTAACACTGCCGACCCCTACATTATAGTTATTAACCCCTAATCTGCCCCCCCAACGTCGCCGCAATCTAACTACAAGTATTAACCCCTAATCTGCCGACCCGATATCGCCGCCGCCTACATTATAGCTATTAACCCCTTATCTGCTGTCCCTAACACCGCTGACCCCTACATTATAGTTATTAACCCCTAATCTGCCCCCCCAATGTCGCCGCAATCTAACTACAAGTATTAACCCCTAATCTGCCGACCCGATATCGCCGCCACCTACATTATAGCTATTAACCCCTAATCTGCTGTCCCTAACACCGCCGACCCCTACATTATAGTTATTAACCCCTAATCTGCCCCCCCCCAACGTCGCCGCAATCTAACTACAAGTATTAACCCCTAATCTGCCGACCCAATATCGCCGCAGCCTACATTATAGCTATTAACCCCTAATCTGGTGTCCCTAACACCGCCGACCCCTACATTATAGTTATTAACCCCTAATCTGCCCCCCCCAATGTCGCCGCAATCTAACTACAAGTATTAACCCCTAATCTGCCGACCCGATATCGCCGCCGCCTACATTATAGCTATTAACCCCTAATCTGGTGTCCCTAACACCGCCGACCCCTACATTATAGTTATTAACCCCTAATCTGCCCCCCTAACGTCGCCACAATCTAACTACAAGTATTAACCCCTAATCTGCCGACCGCAAATCGCCGCCATTATAAAAAATGTATTAACCCCTAAACCGCCGCACTCCCGCCTCGCAAACACTATAATACATTTTATTAACCCCTAATCTGCCCTCCCTAACATCGCCGCCACCTACCTAAATTATTAACCCCTAATCTCCCGCCCCCAACGTCGCCGCTACTATAATAAGGTCATTAACCCCTAAACCTAAGTCTAACCCTAACACTAACACCCCCTAACTTAAATATAATTTAAATAAAACGAAATAAGTTTACTATAGTTAAATAAATGAATCCTGTTTAAAACTAAAAACTTACCTGTAAAATAAACCCTAAGATAGCTGCAATATAACTAATAGTTACATTGTAGCTATTTTAGGATTTATTTTTATTTTACAGGCAACTTTGTATTTATTTTAACTAGGTACAATAGTTATTAAATAGTTAATAACTATTTAATAACTACCTACCTAAAATAAATACAAATTTACCTGTAAAATAAATCCTAACCTAAGTTACAATTACACCTAACACTACACTATCATTTAATTAATTAAATAAATGAATCATATTTAAAACTAAATACTTACCTGTAAAAAAAAACCTAATATAGCTGCAATATAACTAATAGTTACATTGTAGCTATTTTAGCATTTATATTTATTTTACAGGCAACTTTGTATTTATTTTAACTAGGTTCAATAGCTATTAAATAGTTATTGACTATTTAATAGCTACCTAGTTAAAATAATTACAAAATTACCTGTAAAATAAATCCTAACCTAAGTTACAATTAAACCTAACACTACACTATCATTAAATAAATTAACTACAAGTACCTACAATTAAATACAATGAAATAAACTAAACTAAAGTACAAAAACCCCCCCACTAAATTACAAAAAATAAAAAAATATTACAAGAATTTTAAACTAATTACACCTAATCTAAGCCCCCTAATAAAATAACAAAGCCCCCCAAAATAAAAAATGCCCTACCCTATACTAAATTACAAAAGTTAACAGCTCTATTACCTTACCAGCCCTTAAAAGGGCCTTTTGCTGGGGCATGCCCCAAAGAAAACAGCTCTTTTGCCTGTAAAAAAAAAACACAATACCACCCCCACATTACAACCCAACACCCACATACCCCTACTTTAACCCAAACCCCCCTTAAATAAACCTAACACTACCCCCCTGAAGATCTCCCTACCTTGAGTCGTGTTCACCAAGCCGGGCCGAAGTCTTCATCCGATGGGGCAGAAGAGGACATCCAGACCGGCAGAAGTCTTCATCCAAGCGGGGCAAGAAGAGGTCTTCCATCCATCAGAAAAGTACAAAAAAACAAACAAACACTAAATTACCAAAAATAATAAAATATTACAATAATTTTAAGCTAATTACACCTAATCTAAGCCCCCTACTAGCTATTAATATAGCGACAATATAACTAATAGTTACATTGTAGCTATTTTAGGATTTATATTTATTTTACAGGCAACTTTGTATTTATTTTAACTAGGTACAATAGCTATTAAATAGTTAATAACTATTTAATAACTACCTAGCTAAAATAAATACAAATTTACCTGTAAAATAAATCCTAACCTAAGTTACAATTACACCTAACACTACACTGTCATTAAATTAACTAAATAAATGAATCCTATATAAAACTAAAGACTTACCTGTAAAATAAACCCTAATATAGCTGCAATATAACTAATAGTTACATTGTAGCTATTTTAGCATTTATATTTATTTTACAGGCAACTTTGTATTTATTTTAACTAGGTACAATAGCTATTAAATAGATATTTACTGTTTAATAGCTACCTAGTTAAAATAATTAAAAAATTACCTGTAAAATAAATCCTAACCTAAGTTACAATTAAACCTAACACTACACTATCATTAAATAAATTAACTACAAGTACCTACAATTAAATACAATGAAATAAACTAAACTAAAGTACAAAAAAACAAACACTAAATTACAAAAAATAAAAAAAATTACAAGAATTTTAAACTAATTACACCTAATCTAAGCCCCCTAATAAAATAACAAAGCTCCCCAAAATAAAAAAGTGCCCTAAAAGTCCAATCAGCCAATCAGATTGACCACACATTCTATTGGCTGTTCCGATCAGCCAAAAGAATGCAAGGTCAATCTGATTGGCTGATTGGATTAGCCAATCGGATTGAACTTGAATCTGATTGGCTGATTGAATCAGCCAATCAGATTTTTCCTACCTTAATTCCGATTGGCTGATAGAATCCTATCAGCCAATCGGAATTCAAGGGACGCCATCTTGGATGACGTCACTTAAAGGTACAGTCACTTAGTCGTCGGATCAAGAAAGAAGAGGATGCTCTGCGTGGGATGTCTTCAGGATGCTGCCGCTCCGCTCCGGATGGATGAACAGAGAAGATGCCGCCTGGATCAAGACTTCTGATGGATGGAAGACCTCTTCTTGCCCAGCTTGGATGAAGACTTCTGCCGGTCTGGATGTCCTCTTCTGCCCGATCGGATGAAGACTTCGGCCCACTGGGTGAAGACACGGTAGGGAGATCTTCAGGGGGGTAGTGTTAGGTTTATTTAAGGGGGGTTTGGGATAGAGTAGGGGTATGTGGGTGGTGGGTTGTAATGTGGGGGAGGTATTGTGTTTTTTTTACAGGCAAAAGAGCTGTTTTCTATGGGGCATGCCCCCGCAAAAGGCCCTTTTAAGGGCTGGTAAGGTAATAGAGCTGATTACTTTTGTAATTTAGTATAGGGTAGGGCACTTTTTTATTTTGGGGAGCTTTGTTATTTTATTAGGGGGCTTAGATTAGGTGTAATTAGTTTAAAATTCTTGTAATTTTTTTTATTTTTTGTAATTTAGTGTTTGTTTTTTTGTACTTTAGTTTAGTTTATTTCATTGTATTTAATTGTAGGTACTTGTAGTTAATTTATTTAATGATAGTGTAGTGTTAGGTTTAATTGTAACTAAGGTTAGGATTTATTTTACAGGTAATTTTGTAATTTTTTTAACTAGGTAGCTATTAAACAGTAAATATCTATTTAATAGCTATTGTACCTAGTTAAAATAAATACAAAGTTGCCTGTAAAATAAATATAAATGCTAAAATAGCTACAATGTAACTATTAGTTATATTGCAGCTATATTAGGGTTTATTTTACAGGTAAGTCTTTAGTTTTATATAGGATTCATTTATTTAGTTAATTTAATGATAGTGTAGTGTTAGGTGTAATTGTAACTTAGGCTAGGATTTATTTTACAGGTAAATTTGTATTTATTTTAGCTAGGTAGTTAATAAATAGTTATTAACTATTTAATAACTATTGTACCTAGTTAAAATAAATACAAAGTTGCCTGTAAAATAAATATAAATCCTAAAATAGCTACAATGTAACTATTAGTTATATTGTAGCTATATTAATAGCTAGTAGGGGGCTTAGATTAGGTGTAATTAGTTTAAAATTATTGTAATATTTTATTATTTTTGGTAATTTAGTGTTTGTTTGTATTTTGGTACTTGTATGATGGATGGAAGACCTCTTCTTGCCCCGCTTGGATGAAGACTTCTGCCGGTCTGGATGTCCTCTTCTGCCCCATCGGATGAAGACTTCGGCCCGGCTGGGTGAACACGACTCAAGGTAGGGAGATCTTCAGGGGGGTAGTGTTAGGTTTATTTAAGGGGGGTTTGGGTTAGAGTAGTGGTATGTGGGTGGTGGGTTGTAATGTGGGGGCGGGGATTGTGTTTTTTTTTTTACAGGCAAAAGAGCTGTTTTCTTTGGGGCATGCCCCGCAAAGGGCCCTGTTCAGGGCTGGTAAGGTAATAGAGCTGTTAACTTTTGTAATTTAGTATAGGGTAGGGCATTTTTTTATTTTGGGGGGCTTTGTTATTTTATTAGGGGGCTTAGATTAGGTGTAATTAGTTTCAAATACTTGTAATATTTTTTTATTTTTTGTAATTTAGTGTTTGTTTTTTTTTGTAATTTAGTGGGGGTTTTTTGTACTTTAGTTTATTTAATTGTAGATAATTTTAGGTACTTGTAGTTAATTTATTTAATGATAGTGTAGTGTTAGGTTTAATTGTAACTTAGGTTAGGATTTATTTTACAGGTAATTTTGTAATTATTTTAACTAGGTAGCTATTAATTAGTCAATAACTATTTAATAGCTATTGTACCTAGTTAAAATAAATACAAAGTTGCCTGTAAAATAAATATAAATGCTAAAATAGCTACAATGTAACTATTAGTTATATTGCAGCTATATTAGGGATTATTTTACAGGTAAGTATTTAGTTTTAAATATGATTCATTTATTTAATTAATTTAATGATAGTGTAGTGTTAGGTGTAATTGTAACTTAGGTTAGGATTTATTTTACAGGTAAATTTGTATTTATTTTAGCTAGGTAGTTATTAAATAGTTATTAACTATTTAATAACTATTGTACCTAGTTAAAATAAATACAAAGTTACCTGTAAAATAAAAATAAATCCTAAAATAGCTACAATGTAACTATTAGTTATATTGCAGCTATCTTAGGGTTTATTTTACAGGTAAGTCTTTAGTTTTAAATAGGATTCATTTATTTAACTATAGTAAACTTATTTCGTTTTATTTAAATTATATTTAAGTTAGGGGGTGTTAGTGTTAGGGTTAGACTTAGGTTTAGGGGTTAATAACCTTATTATAGTAGCGGCGACGTTGGGGGCGGGAGATTAGGGGTTAATAATTGTAGGTAGGTGGCGGCGATGTTAGGGAGGGCAGATTAGGGGTTAATAAAATGTATTATAGTGTTTGCGAGGCGGGAGTGCGGCGGTTTAGGGGTTAATACATTTATTATAGTGGCGGCAATTTGCGGTCGGCAGATTAGGGGTTAATACTTGTAGTTAGATTGCGGCGACGTTGGGGGGGGGACAGATTAGGGGTTAATAACTATAATGTAGGGGTCGGCGGTGTTAGGGACACCAGATTAGGGGTTAATAGCTATAATGTAGGCGGCGGCGATATTGGGTCGGCAGTTTAGGGGTTAATACTTATAGTTAGATTGCGGCGACGTTGGGGGCGGCAGATTAGGGGTTAATAACTATAATGTAGGGGTCGGCGGTGTTAGGGACAGCAGATTAGGGGTTAATAGCTATAATGTAGGCGGCGATATCGGGTCAGCAGATTAGGGGTTAATACTTGTAGTTAGATCGCGGTGATGTTGGGGGGGGCAGATTAGGGGTTAATAACTATAATGTAGGGGTCGGCGGTGTTAGGGACAGCAGATTAGGGGTTAATAGCTATAATGTAGGTTGCGGCGATATCCGATCGGCAGATTAGGGGTTAAATAATGTTATTATAGGGTTTGCGATGTGGGGGGGTCTCGGTTTAGTGGTTCATAGGTAGTTTATGGGTGTTAGTGACTTAGTGTACTAAAACATACCGAATTTCGGAACCGAATAGAACCGAATTCAGCCGAATCCGAATAAATCCGAAACGAATTTTTTCGGATCCGAATAAATCCGAAACAAATTTATTCAAATTTTGCCGAATCCGATTAGATCCGAAATGAAATTCGAAAAGTCCGAATCGATCCGAACCGAAAACTAACCAAAATTTTTAGCCGTGCACATGTCTACCCCAAAGTAATCAGCTCTTTTGCATGTACAAAAAAATACAACTCCCAACCTTAAAACCCACCACCCACATACCCCTACTCTAACCCACCCAAACCCCCCTTAAAAAAACCTAACACTAACCCCCTGAAGATCATCCTACCTTTAGCCGTCTTCAGCCAGCCGACCACCGATGGAACAGAAGAGGACATCCGAAGCGGCCAAAGTCATCATCCAAGGGGCGCTAAAGAGGTCTTCCATCCGATAGAAGTCTTCATTCATGCGGCGTCTTTAATCTTCAACCATCCGGAGCGGAGCGGAGCCTTCTTCAAACGAGCCGATGCAGAGCCATCCTCTTCCAACGACGCCTACCTGACGAATGAATATATCTTTAAGTGACGTCATCCAAGATGGCGTTCCTCGAATTCCGATTGGCTGATCAGCCAATCGGAATTAAGGTAGGAAAAATCTGATTGGCTGATGCAATCAGCCAATCAGATTCAAGTTCAATCCGATTGGCTGATCCAATCAGCCAATCAGATTGAGCTGACATTCTATTGGCTGTTCTGATCAGCCAATAGAATGCGAGCTCAATCTGATTGGCTGATTGTATCAGCCAATCAGATTTTTCCTACCTTAATTCCAATTGGCTGATAGAATCCGAGTTCAGAATTCGAGGGACGCCATATTGGATGGCGTCACTTAAAGGAATATCCATTCGTCGGGTAGGCGTCGTTGGAAGAGGATGGCTCAGCGTCGCCTCGTTTGAAGAAGGCTCTGCTCCGGATGGATGAAGATTGAAGACGCCGCATGGATGAAGGCTTCGGCTGCTGCGGATGTCCTCCTCTGTTCCATCGGTGGTCGGCTGGCTGAAGTCGGCTAAAGGTAGGATGATCTTCAGGGGGTTAGTATTAGGTTTTTTTAAGGGGGGTTTGGGTGGGTTAGAGTAGGGGTATGTGGGTGGTGGGTTTTAATGTTGGGGGGGTTGTATTTTTTTGTACATGCAAAAGAGCTGATTACTTTGGGGCATGCCCCGCAAAAGGCCCTTTAAGGGCTGGTAAGGTAATAGAGCTGTTAACTTTTGTAATTTAGACTAGGGTAGGGTATTTTTTATTTTGGGGGGCTTTGTTATTTTATTAGGGGGCTTAGATTAGGTGTAATTAGCTTAAAAATCTTGTAATATTTTTAAAAAATTTTTAACTTAGTTTTTTTTTATTTTTTGTACTTTAGTTAGTTTATTTAATTGTATTTAATTGTAGGTATTTGTAGTTAATTAATTTAATTTATTTAATGATAGTGTAGCGTTAGGTTTAATTGTAACTTAGGTTAGGATTTATTTTACAGGTAATTTTGTATTTCTTTTAGCTAGGTAGTTATTAAATAGTTAATAACTATTTAATAACTATTCTACCTAGTTAAAATAAATACAAAGTTACCTGTAAAATAAATATAAATCCTAAAATAGCTACAATGTAATTATTAATTACATTGTAGCTATCTTAGGGTTTATTTTACAGGTAAGTATTTATTTTTAAATAGGAATAATTTAGTTAAAGGGACACTGAACCCAAGTTTTTTCTTTCATGATTCAGATAGAGCATGCCATTTTAAGCAACTTTCTAATTTACTTCTATTATCAATTTTAATTCGTTCTCTTGCTATCTTTATTTGAAAAAGAAGGCATCTCAGTTAAGGAGCCAGAAAATGTTTGCTTCAGTACCATGGACAGAACTTGTTTATTGGTGCTGACCAATCAGCAAGGACAACCCTGGTTGTTCACCAAAAATGGGCCGGCATCTAAACTTACATTCTTGCTTTTCAAATAAACATACCAAGAGAATGCAGAAAATTTAATAATAGGAGTAAATGACGATTATCCTAACATTTGTGACGGTATAATCTAGATTTTATTAAAGAGACAGAGACGAGTATTTTGCAATAACTTTCCATTTACTGAACAGACAGCAATTAAAAGCATTGAAAAATTTGAATAAACAATACAGAAAAATTCAACCAATGATATCACAGTAACAGGTTATGTAACCAGATAACAGCCAATAATATCACATCCAAAGGTATAAGAGGTAACAGTCCAAACAGCTAATCCTCTTTGAACTTTGCTGCAAATAACAGAAAGAAAATAGGAACAAAAAAGAAACAAAACTCAGATACACATGCAAATGCACAAAACAAAATAGTGATGAAAACAGAAAACTTGATTGACAGAAGTTGATTCCACAGTTGATGAGAAACCTCTTGAAGATATCTTGAATCTCTTCGTAATGTAGAAGAATTCTGTGAAATTGAATCAGACACCCAAGTTTGATTATTGTTGGAATCCGGGATTTGCAGAATTCTGGGCTGAAAAAGATAAATGAAAATAATAATAACATAAAATACACCCATAAGTAATTGGGAGGGAAAAAACATGTATTAATATAATTAAATATATATATGAAATAAGGGAGGGAAAATACTCGTCTCTGTCTCTTTAATAAAATCTAGATTATACCGTCACAAATGTTAGGATAATCGTCATTTTATTACAAGGACAGAGACTCCTATTTTGCAAGTTTAAAGCAAAACAATTAAGATAAAAGGCTATGTTGAATTGAAGAAATCGGTTTAAAATAGAACTGACGGAATACCGAATCCGAGGACCAATCTGCTGCATTAAGAATCTCTTGTAGTGAAGCAGATTTGATAAAAGCCTTAGAAGCAGAAGCTCCTCTAACCGAATGAGCTGAAAATTTGTCTTCTATTCCTGCTAAAGACATGATCCACTTAACCCACCTACTTATGGTGGTAGTAGAAACTGATGAATGAGGAGAATAAAAAGAAATAAGTAGTTGAGAAGAAGAAGAAGATAACCTGAATGGTAAGGTTCTGGATTCATACTCTTTTAGGCAAGAAACCACACATAATTTAGGGTAGTCAAAAAAGGAAGGATAAAAAATAGAAGGGGATAAAGATTTTGTTCTTCGAGACAAAGAAAAAACTACACCTTGAGGAGTAAACATCTTAGAATTATAATCTATGGCTCTAACATCAGATACTCTTTTACATGAGAGTAAACATAATAAAGAAGCTAATTTACAAGTTAATTGTTTGAGAGAAAGATCTTTATTGAAAGGCCAATCATTAAATAGATTAATTACTAAATCCACATCCCAAAAATAAGAATGTTTAGGAACCGGGGGCTTCTTGACTCTTATAGCCTTAAGGAGTTTTATGACTGAAGACAATTGTCCAATAGGAATATTAGATACAGTACAATGTCCAGCTGATATTGCAGATCGAGCAATATTAATAGACCTATATGCAAGACCTGTTTTAAAAAGAGAAGTTAAATAATTAATTACTTCATTTACAGGAGCTGAAAAGGGATCCAAATTTCTGCTACTGCACCAATCAGACCATCTGATCCATGCATATCTGTATAGTTTCTTGGTACCTGGTGCCCAAGAATCTCTGAGTAGAGATTTAGCTTCTTCCGAAAGTCCTTCGAATGACCAGGAACCCCTGATATCATCCAAGCAATCAGTTGAAGGGATCCTTGAACAACTAGGTTGTGAGGTTGTCCTGTTGGATTTAATAAAAGATCTTGTTGTAGAGGAAGAAGGAGAGGAGGAAGATATGACATCTCTAGAAGAGCCGGAAACCAGGATTGGGCTGACCACCAAGGAGTTATGAGGAGAATTGAAATAAGATTTCTCCTGACATAAGATATTGTCCGAGGAATCATTGAAAAGGGAGGGAACGCATAAGCTCCCCTTTCTGGCCAAGTCTGAAGAAAAGCATCCGTCGCTAGAGCAAAGGGATCTGGTCTCCAACTGTAATATGGAGTCAGTTGATGATTCAATCGAGAAGCAAAGAGATCTATTGAGAAAGGACCTCTGCGATAAGACAGAATTTGAAAAATGTTGGAATCCAGTTTCCAATCGCTGGAGTCCTGAAGATGACGAGAACCCCAATCTGCCATGATGTTGTTTTGACCTGGAATATATTCTGCTTGAATAAAAATGTTGCGATCCAAACAAGAATGGATAAAATCTGAAGTTAGATCTGACAATATTTTTGATGTAGTACCTCCTAAACGGTTGAGGTACCTGACAGCAGAAATATTGTCCATCTTGAGTAAGACAATAATAGGACGATCTGAATGAATGAAACTCCTCACAGCAAAAGAACCTGCTAAACGTTCTAAACAGTTTATATGAAGATTCTTTTCTTTTGAAGTCCATTTTCCACCAGTGATGGACGAACCCAATCTGGCTCCCCATCCCGAATTGCTGGCATCTGACTCCAAAATTATTTCGGGAGAACAACCAAAAATTGCTCTCCCATTCCATGCCTCTAAGTTGGCTAACCACCATAATAACTCCGATCTTGCTTCTTCGGACAAGGAAATCTTGTGAAAATAAGAGAAACCTTGTCGGAGATAAAAAATCTTCAATCTTTGAAGAGCCCTGTAATGAAGGGGAGCCGGGAAAATTGCTTGAATAGATGAGGAAAGAAGACCAATAATACGGGCTAAGGTCCGAATTGGAAAGAGGGGTCTCTTGAGAAGGTAAGATATCTCTTTCTTTATTTTGTTGATTTTGTCTGAAGGAAGACTCAAAGTTGCAGAAAGTGAATCTATAAGAAATCCCAGAAATTTTAGAGACTGAGAAGGGTGGATTTCTGATTTGACAAAATTGATAACAAATCCTAAGTTCTGAAGGAGATTTATAGTTAGTTTGAGATGAGAAATCAAACAATGACGTTCCTGATGCATGATAAGGATATCGTCCAAATAAATTATAAGGCGAACACCTCTCATTCGAAGCCAAGCAACTACAGGACGAAGAATTTTTGTAAATGCCCAAGGTGCAGAAGAAAGCCCAAAAGGAAGGCATGTAAATTGCCAAAGGTTGTTTTTCCACAGAAATCTCAAAAAATTCCTGAAAGAATGATGAATGGGGATAGAAAGATAAGCATCTTTCAAATCTAAACGAACTAACCAATCCTTGGAAAGGAGACAGTCTCTGAGGAGATGAATTCCCTCCATTTTGAAATGGTTGTATTCTAGATGAAAATTTAGATTTCTTAGATTTATAACAGGGCGAAAAGATCCTTCTTTCTTTTTGACCAGAAACATATTTCTGATGAAAGAATCTTTTCCTGATGGGGCTAATTCTATAGCTTATTTTTTGTCTAAGTCTGATATCTCTTGGTCTAGTAGAAGATAGTCTGAAAGGGAGAAGACAATTGGATTTGGAGGAACAGACTGATAAGGGATTGATATGAAATTTAGATGGAGACCTGATACTGATTGGAGTACCCATGGGTCTTGTGTTATACTCTCCCAATTGTGAATAAATAGGGCAAGTCTGCCTCCTGCTTTTTGAGGGGAAAAAGGTATGAAATGATAAGTGTTCAAACTTACTTGAGAAAGGTCTTCTAGAAGGTCTTCCTCTAAATGATCTTGTTGGCCATTGTCTGCCTCTTGTAGGAAAGAAGCTGCTGAAAGATGTTGATGGTACTTGGTTGTTTTGGTAGAAGGGCCTTGAGGAGAATGCTGAACGGCCAGGAAAGCGGCCCCTTCCTTTCCCAGCCCTATCAAAAACTCTATTGTTTTGATTGAATATTTTCTTTGTTTGAGTTTTAATTTTATTAAGTGAATTTAGGGATGAAACATAATTGGACAGTTCTTTAAGTCCTGCATCTCCAAATAAAAAGCCTTTAGCTTTCCTACCCATCTCTTTGGGGGCAAAGTCTGACAGTTTGGGATCAATCTTCCTAAGTGAAATTCTCCTTCTTTGACAGGATAAGGCAGAGTTGGAATCACCAATTAAATACACCAATCGCTGAACCCATTGTTTAATCACAACAGGATCAATTTGAGATTTTTTTGAAATTGCATCCTCAGATAATTCCAATAATTTAGTCACTGGACCCAGAGTATCCAGCAATTTATCCTGACAGGCTTTTAAAAACCTGTCAGGTCCTTTCCTGATATTAAAATTTTTTGAGCCAATAAACTTCAATAAATTGAGGTCAATCTCTGGAGTGGCATGGGCTAAACTGGGTAACTCTGGTCTAGGACATTCCGCCCTTAAAATACTTTTAGATTTTTTAGAAAGGGGTCTTCTTATATAGAAAACAATAAATTTGGAAACTCTTTTCGATGCTCTCCAATTAGATGACCTGGGATGTTCTATATCATCCGGGTCTAAATAAGATTCCCCAGCATTATCTAATAATCTAGGTTTTTTGGACTTATTAGACTTTTTAGATCTCTTATATTTTGGGGAGTCATCATCAGAGGATGATGAGTCCGAAACATCCTCATAAGTTGAATCATTATCATCATAAATTTTATTATCATAAATTTTATCAGAATTATAGGAGTCGCTAGACTCAGTTGTTGAATCAGAGTCAACATCAATTTTGCGCTTAGGTTTTTGTTTTCTAGTTATAAAAGAAGTGGTATCAGAATCCCCAGAGGAATAATTTTCAAAAAATTTTATAAGCGCGGACTCATTGTCTGAATTGGACAGACTTTTATTTAATTTGTCAGTAGAAATGACAGAAGAGTTATCATTAGTATTAGAATTTAAATGTTTTCTTTTACTTGTCACTTTTTTGGGGATAGTGCCAGAGGAATTAACTGCAGCCATGACAGACTGCATTTGTTGCTGAAGACAAGTCATAGAAGACATAATGTCTTGCAAAGATTTATTAGAAACTTCAGATATGTTTTCATTAGACATATTAAAATAATATATGAATTTAGATTTATAAACAATTTAAACCTTAAACTAAATAACTTCTTGAAAATATGGGGAATCAAACCTAGGACCTTTTGAACTAAAGGCAGACAAGTTAACCACACAGCTAAACTAATTTTAGAAAGTTAGCAGGCTAAGTAATATTTGACAAGTAAAATAAGATACACTTGAAAAATAAAAAACGATTTGCAACAAAAGTTGCCAAACCCAAAATCTAATGAGAACCAGTGAGGAAGATCGTGGCTGACAGGCTGAGGCGGGTCTGAGGGCGGGAAAAGAAAAAAGTGATGCGTCACAAACAGGGGGCGGAGGAAGTAGCCGACAGAGAAAGCCTGACATAGAAGGTGAGAGGCACCGGAGCGGCAGGGGGAAAGGAAACGAACAAAAGGCGATTATTGAAATGATTATAAACAAAACAAATACTAAATATATTTAACAAACTGACATAAAAATATCAAAACAGATAAGTAAAATATTGTGGAAAAAACGCTATAGGGGAAAAAGGTGAAAAAACAACATGATAAAACGAAAAATATGGATAAATAAAAATAATGTCAATGATAAAAACAATGAAGAAAGCGCAATATTTATTTAATAATGAAATTTAAATAATACTTAACGTCTGTTCAGCAAAGTGAAAAGAGGATTAGCTGTTTGGACTGTTACCTCTTATACCTTTGGATGTGATATTATTGGCTGTTATCTGGTTACATAACCTGTTACTGTGATATCATTGGTTGAATTTTTCTGTATTGTTTATTCAAATTTTTCAATGCTTTTAATTGCTGTCTGTTCAGTAAATGGAAAGTTATTGCAAAATAGGAGTCTGTCCTTGTAATAAAATTAGAAAGTTGCTTAAAAATGCATGCTCTATGTGAATCACGGAAGAAAACCCTTTAATGATAGTGTAGTGTTAGGTGTAATTGTAACTTACGTTAGTTTTTATTTTACAGGTAAATTTGTCTTTATTTTAACTAGGTAGCTATTAAATAGTTAATAACTATTTAATAACTATTTTACCTAGTTAAAATAAATACAAAGTTACCTGTAAAATAAATATAAATCCTAAAATAGCTACAATGTAATTATTAATTACATTGTAGCTATCTTAGGGTTTATTTTACAGGTAAGTATTTATTTTTAAATAGGAATAATTTAGTTAATGATAGTGTAGTGTTAGGTGCAATTGTAACTTAGGTTAGTTTTAATTTTACAGGTAAATGTGTCTTTATTTTAACTAGGTAGCTATTAAATAGTTAATAACTATTTAATAGCTATTGTACCTAGTTAAAATAAATTGAAATTTGCCTGTAAAATAAAAATAAATCCTAAAATAGCTACAATATAATTATTAGTTTTATTGTAGCTATATTAGGATTTATTTTATAGGTAAGTATTTAGTTTTAAATAGGATTAATTTATTTAATAAGAGTAATTTTTATTTAGATTTATTAAAATAATATTTAAGTTAGGGGGTGTTAGGGTTAGACTTATGTTTAGGGGTTAATTAGTTTAATATAGATGGCGGCTGTATAGGGGGGGCAGGATAGGGGTTAATAAATTTATTATAGTTGGCAACGGCATAGGGGGGGCAGATTAGGGGTTAATAAGTTTAATATAGGTGGCGGCAGGGTCCGGGAACGGCAGTTTAGGGGTTAAACAATTTATTTAGTTGCTGCGGGGTACAGGATCGGCAGGATAGGGGTTAATAAGTTTATTATAGGTGGCGGCGGTATAGGGGGGCAGGATAGGGGTTAATAGGTATTATGTAGGTGGCGACGGGGTCCGGGAGCAGCGGTTTAGGGGTTAATCGGTTTATTAGAGTGGCGGTGGGCTCCAGTAGCGGCGGTTTAGGGGTTACCATGTTTAATATAGGTGGCGGCGGTGTAGGGAGGCAGATTAGGGGTGTTTAGACTCGGGGTACATGTTAGGGTGTTAGGTGCAGACGTTTCCCATAGGAATCAATGGGATGTCGGGAGCAGCGAACATGAACTTTCGCTATGGTCAGACTCCCATTGATTCCTATAATCCTTTAAAACCAGTTACGCTGGGCCAGAAAAGTGCCGAGCGTACCTGCTAGTCATTTGATAACTAGCAAAAGTAGTCAGATTGTGCCGAACTTGTGTTCTGAACATCTGGAGTGACGTAAGAATCGATCTGTGTCGGACTGAGTCCGGCGGATCGAAGCTTATGTCACTATATTCTACTTTTGCCGGTCTGTAGGGCTTGATAACTTAGGCGAATCAGCCTCGCCACAAATACGCTGCGGAATTCCAGCTTATTTGAGGTTGACGGCTTGATAACTAGAGGCCTTTATATCACCCACTCTCATACTTTTGTAGTAGCTTCTTTCAGTTTAAAATATTACCCCACCGCGTTGATCAAACTTTCATCGGCAAGTGCATGACCGTGTTATTCACCAACCTCTTTCAGTGTGTGTGATATTGTTTTTTTTGGCCATTTGAATGCAACAGAAATAGCGTGTGTATTACGAGTTGAAAGTAAACACATTTGCTCAAATGCAGTCGAATTTCAGAGCTTGCGTAAAGGTTAGGGGAAGAAAAAAGTTGCATAAACACAACATAAATACATGTAAAAGTACAGTTACTCTCATATAAACCCTGTTTGATAAAAAAAATATTGAAAGGAAAATAATAAAAAAGTAATAAGGTCTCAAAGATAGATGGTATAAAGTATTTAGGGTTACAAAGCGCTTTAACATATATATGCATACATAAATATGTCTAAATATGTGTGTGTATGTATGTATGTATGTATATATATATATATATATATATATATATATATATATATATATATATATATATGTGTGTGTATGTGTGTTGGTGATGTACAAAACACCCATGTATTTATATGTGTATATATTTTTAATCAAACATATATACAAGAAAACATGAAAATCCTTCTTATTCAATATTAATATTTAATAATAGTTCTAACTATGGGGTATATTTATCATACACTGTTGGCATTTAACATTGAACAAGCATTTCTTGTGAAATTCTTGTGCAATGCCGCCCCCTGCACATTCGCGGCCAATCAGCTGCTAGTGGGGGGTGTCAATCATCCCGATTGGATTGGAATGATTGCAGTCCGCCACCTAAAAGGTGGCAGAAAAGTTAAAGAGTGGCGGTCTTATGACCGCTGCTTCTTAGCATAAGTTTCTGGCGGACCTGAAACTTTGCGGGTAGAAAGCAGCATCCACTGCTTAATAAATCTACCCTATTTACTGTAAATATTTCACATTTTAATGATCTTCACATTGGGGACTATGTTCTAAGATTTTTAAATAGATATTCCTATATATATCAATAACCATAGAAAACTTGAAAGTATGTTTCTTCAATATTAATATATAATAATAGTTTTAACTATGTATTTACTGTAAATATTTCACATTCCCATGTTCTTAACATAGAGGAATATGTTCTAAGTTTTTAAAATAGTTATTCCTGTATATAACATCAGATTATCGGTATTAGTTTTTTTTCCAGTTTGCACGCTCTAATGAATTCTATGGGTGAATATGTTAACACGGTCGCGGTATTCGAAATTCAACTTTTTTGCACATGGGTTGCTCACTCCTTTCTTCTAACTTGTGAAACAAGTGCAACCCGATGCACAGAAAAATATAGATTGATTGACAGACGGACGGACAGACAGATAGATAGACACATATGCAATAAACACACACACACAACGCACACACATATACGTTTATGTGTGAATATGTGATTTTAAAACCAATGCAATGTAATAACTGCATTTCCTTTATAAGACTATTCTTTTACTTTATCCACTCGGTCATGCTCTGATAAATTCACTTATTGCTCTCTGCTGGACTCCAGTAACCAATATAATAAAAAGAATCATTTTTCTACTGGTCAGCTTTTAGGTGAACATGACCATTAGTGGCGATCTATAGTAATATCCCTTTCCAGCTGATGTACTCATTTTTCAAAACAACGGCTCTGATGTTTTGGTACTGATAACAAAACTGTGGGTTATTTCAGCTTGGTAAAGATTTTATAAAAAATAAAAAATATAAGTTGTATATCTTTTCTTCTCCTAATGGAGTAATTGTATCATCTCATCACTTTTGTCCACTGGTAAAATAAGGCAAAGCTGCCACATTTGTTTAAACCAAGTGAGAGCATTAATGTCTTGATCCACCCTACGGCTGCTGCCAGTGACTAGAAATAAAAGCTTTTTCCCATTTATTCACTATGCTTAGCAAAGATAATATTGTGTGTTCAGTCAGCATTTATCAGCATAGCATATGTTCCCCTGGGAATAATATGTGGGGGCTGAGCAGACTAAATATTTCCTATTAACAAAGTATTTAAAATAAATAAAGCAAAAAAAAAAATTCTAGAATATAATATCTGATAAAGCCAAGGATGGCATGTAATTAATTCTCTTCAGTTTAATTGCATTACTTACCTCCTTACATTTGACTTTACATATCTGCACACCATTTGTTTTGTAAAATACTGTTGTTATTATTATGTATTCCCAAGATAAAATTACATTTATTAATCTACTTGTGTATTATGGGTAGCGTTTACAAATACAGGGCTAGATTACGAGTGGCATGCTATTTAGCACTTCTGCTCAAGTGTTAACTTCGCTAGAAGTTACATTTTTGCACGCTTCGAGTAGCGCTCGTTTTATAAGTTAAAAAGTAAAAGGTTTGTGAGCAAGCGAAACCCGACATGCTCAAAGAGTTGGACTTCAGATATTGCAACTGCATTAACGTATTCTTGCCTTAGACTTAAATGGAGAGTGCAAACTGAAGAAAAACAAGTATATTCACCCACTAACCCGAACTGAGATATTAATATTATACATTCCATTGTTCTTAACATTAAAAATGATGTAATACTTATATGTATATATGTATTTCTATATACATCTTCATATATACCTATAGCTGTATATATTTATAAAAATAAAAATTCAGATATATACAGAAATATATATATATATATATATAAATATTACATTTATTTCTATTTTAAGAGTCTAGCTCAATTAAGGGTTAGATTAAGAGTTGGGAAGTAACTGAACCGGGCAAGCAATATGGGGTATTTTGCAGCTATTTGTGCACGACAGAAATAACGAGCGTATTATGAGTTAAAAGTTAATGTCTTTGCTTGAACACAATCTAATTTAACTTGTGTTGGGTTAGCTTGACTTCAGAGCTTTGGTTAACTATTACATTACAAAAAAGTTGCACAAAACACATCAAAAATACATTTAAAAGTACAGTTACACTCATAATAACACTGCCTGCTAAAAACATTTTTTTTTTTTAAATATTGCATTAAAAAAGGGCTGCAAAGGGCTTAAACATTGAGATACATACATAAACACATATGTATTCGAATGAGTATATACAGGGAGTGCAGAATTATTAGGCAAGTTGTATTTTTGAGGATTAATTTTATTATTGAACAACAACCATGTTCTCAATGAACCCAAAAAACTCATTAATATCAAAGCTGAATAGTTTTGGAAGTAGTTTTTAGTTTGTTTTTAGTTATAGCTATTTTAGGGGGATATCTGTGTGTGCAGGTGACTATTACTGTGCATAATTATTAGGCAACTTAACAAAAAACAAATATATACCCATTTCAATTATTTATTTTTACCAGTGAAACCAATATAACATCTCAACATTCACAAATATACATTTCAGACATTCAAAAACAAAACAAAAACAAATCAGTGACCAATATAGCCACCTTTCTTTGCAAGGACACTCAAAAGCCTGCCATCCATGGATTCTGTCAGTGTTTTGATCTGTTCACCATCAACATTGCGTGCAGCAGCAGCCACAGCCTCCCAGACACTGTTCAGAGAGGTGTACTGTTTTCCCTCCTTGTAAATCTCACATTTGATGATGGACCACAGGTTCTCAATGGGGTTCAGATCAGGTGAACAAGGAGGCCATGTCATTAGATTTTCTTCTTTTATACCCTTTCTTGCCAGCCACGCTGTGGAGTACTTGGACGCGTGTGATGGAGCATTGCCCTGCATGAAAATCATGTTTTTCTTGAAGGATGCAGACTTATTCCTGTACCACTGCTTGAAGAAGGTGTCTTCCAGAAACTGGCAGTAGGACTGGGAGTTGAGCTTGACTCCATCCTCAACCTGAAAAGGCCCCACAAGCTCATCTTTGATGATACCAGCCCAAACCAGTACTCCACCTCCACCTTGCTGGCGTCTGAGTCGGACTGGAGCTCTCTGCCCTTTACCAATCCAGCCACGGGCCCATCCATCTGGCCCATCAAGACTCACTCTCATTTCATCAGTCCATAAAACCTTAGAAAAATCAGTCTTGAGATATTTCTTGGCCCAGTCTTGACGTTTCAGCTTGTGTGTCTTGTTCAGTGGTGGTCGTCTTTCAGCCTTTCTTACCTTGGCCATGTCTCTGAGTATTGCCCACCTTGTGCTTTTGGGCACTCCAGTGATGTTGCAGCTCTGAAATATGGCCAAACTGGTGGCAAGTGGCATCTTGGCAGCTGCACGCTTGACTTTTCTCAGTTCATGGGCAGTTATTTTGCGCCTTGGTTTTTCCACACGCTTCTTGCAACCCTGTTGACTATTTTGAATGAAACGCTTGATTGTTCGATGATCACGCTTCAGAAGCTTTGCAATTTTAAGAGTGCTGCATCCCTCTGCAAGATATCTCACTATTTTTGACTTTTCTGAGCCTGTCAAGTCCTTCTTTTGACCCATTTTGCCAAAGGAAAGGAAGTTGCCTAATAATTATGCACACCTGATATAGGGTGTTGATGTCATTAGACCACACCCCTTCTCATTACAGAGATGCACATCACCTAATATGCTTAATTGGTAGTAGGCTTTTGAGCCTATACAGCTTGGAGTAAGACAACATGCATAAAGAGGATGATGTGGTCAAAATACTCATTTGCCTAATAATTCTGCACTCCCTGTATATATATATATATATATATATATATATATATATATATATATATACGAGCCCAATATATATATGTATACATATATGTTTATATGTGTGTAGATATGATGTATTTAAGTATTTATGGGTTTTACTGTATATGTGTTGTACATATTTAACATTCCAATGTTCTTCACATGCAGGATAATGTCCTTTTTATTGTGTATATATATATATATATATATATATATATATATATATATACACACACATGTATATTGTTTCCTTTAGATGTATAGATATGTGTTTTGCATGAACAGCATCAGATCTATATAGAAATATATATTTAAAGGGACACTGAACCAATTTTTTTTATTTCGTGATTCAGATAGAGCATGCAATTTTAAGCAACTTTCTAATTTACTCCTATTATCAATTTGTCTTCGTTTTCTTGCTATCTTTATTTGAAAAAGAAGGCATCTAAGCTTTTTTTGGTTCAGAACTCTAGACACTTTTTATTGGTGGATGAATTTATCCACCAATCAGCAAGAACAACCCAGGTTGTTCACCAAAAATGTGCTGGCATCTAAACTTACATTCTTGCATTTCAAATAAAGATACCAAGAGAACAAAGAAAATTTGATAATAGGAGTATATTAGAAAGATGCTTAAAATGTCATGCTGTATCTAAGTCACGAAAGAAAAAATGTGGGTTCAGTGTCCCTTTAATGATAAAAAGTACATTTTTTTACAGGTATGTATAATAATTTTTATACATTTTTTTAAAATACTTTACATTTAATATTTCAATAACTCTTCGAAGATAGCAACTCTTCACGTGTGTTAACCCGAATGCGTTAGTCCTAAGTTGCGAACCCGATGAGCGTTACGCATATTTTATATTCCTTTGTTCTTCACATAGAAAATAATGCACTTTTTACCATTGAATATATGTTTCTATATATATCTGATAATGTTCATGTAAAATACATTTTTATACCTATATATTTATTGGAATAGATATACAGATTTAGGTATAGATATTTGCATTCTCCACTGACTTCTATGGAGAGAAGTTAATGCAGTGGCAATATTTGGATAGTGTGCATCATGCTTTGCCCGCACGCAAACGTTTTACTTTCAACTTGTAATACAAGCTCCACCCAACTTGGGCAAAAAGTCTTCATCTATCGATGTTAACAAAGGAGTGCTAAATAGCTCTCCACTGAAAATCTAGCCCTAAAAAGTCACCGGCATGGGAGCAATGTGTTGTATGTGTCTCCCCATCCTATTCAGAATTACACTTAGCAAGATCAACTGATCTCAAGTTAAAATTTACCTTTATTAAATTCTGATGAGACCTCTTGCATAATCTTGACAAACCAGAGTTTCAGAGAACTGTGTTGAAACGGACAGGTATCTGCGAGACTAAAGCCTTCACACTAGAAATAACTCCAAACCATCACATATTCCAAGCCAACTTTAACTGTATGGATATTGAAATCCACCTAATAGCATTTGGGAAAATACAACACACAAAAACATCCATCAGAATAAGTGGATAGCATGATTCAATACACCGCAAAACTCTCTTCCATTCTTTTGTTGTCCACAAACAGTAGACGAGGCACTGCTGAGGTCATTATCTGCATTCCCTGGAGAGATGAAGAGGTTGTGTTAAGCTTACCTAGCATAGAGCTCCAGACAGATTGCCCTGCTGCAAGAATACATTCATGACTTTGTCACATTCCATAGTGAACTTTGCTTGGCGTGTTTGTGCAGTCCTCCAGGGTGTTAGTTTGCTGTAGCAGGTTTGTCCTATAAGTGAAGAATATTAGCAACAGTAGAATTTGTGGATTGCAGAAGAGCTGCAATGTTTCTTACTAAATGCTTGCTCATTTGGCTTCCACAACTATCAACATTTTCTAGTCATCTCCAAAATCGCCAGACAGATCTACAAAATACTCTCCTTAATATATATCACCCAACACATCTCATGTTCATGTGTCTGATTATGACTATCAAAGTCTAGTTGGAAAGGTGGAGGTGGATAAATACTTTTATCCACATGGTGTTCATAAAAAAAGTAAGAGGCAAATACTATATTAAAAGGACATTGTCATGATAATATCCTGAGGTAAATAGAATCTGGGATGTTGTGGGTTAGATATTCTCTTCTTTTTGGTTAAAAAAGGTATTTCATTTGAATGAAATCACGTGTTCTGGAGATTTCTATCTGCCAACTCAGAGGTGGCAGAGACTGTAAGAAGCGTGTGCAAGCCTGCCCTGCAAGGTCTCCAAAGTAACGTATGCTGCTTATCAAATTTAGCCTATAATCTTTCAGTAAAGTCTGATCAATATAAAATATCAAGTTTCAGCAATTTATTTTCTTTTTTGGACTGAGTATTGCTAAGCTCAGATAAACCTGGTGGTTGGTGGTCAGCAGGTATGACAAAATACACATCTCTAACAACATTCTAGACACTCTAGAATATTTCAGGGAATCTTTTAATCATTTTTATTTAACTGGGTGACCAAATATGACGGATATGAAATAATGAAATAATTCCCTTTGTTTCACAATGTGAGTGATCAACAGTATATTGTTACTTACTGTGTTTAAGTATAAATATATAGGGGCCAAATTATCATTGTGCAAGTGGACATGATCCGATATTGCAGATCATGTCCGCTGCACATCGATAAATGCCGACAGCATACGCTGTCGCATTTATCATTGCATCAGCAGTTCTTGTGAACTGCTGGTGCAATGCCGCCCCCTGCAGATTTGCTGCCAAATGGCCACTAGCAGGGAATGTCAATCAACCCGATCATATTCGATCAGGTTGATTTCTGGCGATGTGTGTCTGCCGCCTCAGAGCAGGTCTTTATGGAGCAGCGGAGCTCGCCAGAAACACGGGACATCAAGCTCCATACAGAGCTTGATAAATATGCTCCATAGTATCATATCATTTAAGCCAGGCTTGAGAGCTGGTTTATGGCCTGTGATAAAAGGGGTGGCTGCATTCCTTGCCCCCTCTCTGAAAGGGGACTGACCAGAAACCTGATCTCAGGCAAAGAAATTATTTAATGTTAAATTCAGCTAAACAACATAATAATTTTACATGAGTGGCTGCTACAGTGTAAGTTATCATTTTGCATGCCATATTCCCTTGGAACAGAGATCTATGCTAGTATGGTATGGTATTAGTTTATGTTATTTTCTCCTTGTTACTTGTAACTGTTTGCTTTGCATTATCGTGTTAATCCTTTTCTATATAAATATTCCTTTATTAACTTTTGTCTTTGTCTAATATGGTAACCATATTATGAAAAATACTATTATAACAATAATGTGTTTTTAGATCGAGTTTTGCCAAATTGTGTTTTAGAGTTTTAATCTATTAGTTATATCTGGTTGGCATTAAAGGGGAGTTTTGAGCATTTTCTGGGTCTAGCACAGAGTAGATACTGTTTTGTTAAGCCTGGCTCCCACTGAATTAAATCACAGACTTTTCTGAAGTGGCCTGACTGTGGCAATCTGACAAAAGTGTAAAGGATGGTTAACACTCTACTTCACAAACTAATGACAGTTGTAAAGTGGGTTAACCCTGTCTGTGACAGACATTGCTACTGTAACATTTAAATATGTTCCCAATTATCCCTTTTACCTGCTAGAGAGCATTAGATTGTTTACAAATAGTTCCTTTAGTTTTATTTTGTTATTTCAATTAGTCATTTTTGCATATTGCAAAGCACCATCTATACTGAGAATTCCAATACTGCAGTATTGGTTATAGAAATGCTATGTAAAACTGATGCAGAACAGTGTGTACTTATATCAGGAATAAAAAAATAGAACTAGAAATTCACAGCTACTGTCTTCTAACAACATAAAATCTTCCTACATAAAAAGAAAAAAAAACATGCCAAAAGCAAAATACATGATTTATAAACTATGACAAGAATAAAAAGACATAATATAAAATTATATAAATCATTGTATATACATGTATAATATACCCACAATCCCCCAGACTATAGGTGTATTAATGATGTCCTAGTTTCACTATTGTTATGTAACAAAAGGGATTGAGCTTCTGCTGAAACATGTAAATTGAGACATATTCATTACAAAAACACACTTTATTAAAATACACTAAAATGCTGTGACAGGCACATAACATAAATGGAATGGTCTTACACATTTTGGCAGCTGACAGATACATGAGTTATGCTAAGGTACAGTACAAGAGTAATGAAAAGAAAACTTCTTATAAATCATAAATTGTATTATTTTTCTGTAGTGTGTGTGTATATATATATATATATATATATATATATATATATATATATACACACACAGTATATATATATATATATATATATATATATATATATATATATATATATATATATATATATATACTAAATAAATTCCATTCCATAGGGTTCCTATAGGCATGAAGATGCATGAGAAGTGTCAGGTTTAGACAAATTGGTTATTCACAATGTAACTGGAAAGGTATGAGCAGAAACCCATTAACTTCAAATTAATTAATGTGTTCAATGGCATGAGTAATTTTATAAATAGCCCAAAATGAACCATAAATTATTTTATTTTATTATTTTTGGTTATTTGTAGAGCGCCAACAGATTCTGCAGTGCTATAAACAAAGGTGGAGTACAACAAAACAATTATAGGGATCAAATTGATAGAGGGCCCTGCCAAGAGTTGCACTGTTGTAGTCAGCTCTTAAGAAGGTGATCTACAAACAGCTGGACTCTTAGGCTTACATGCTAAGGGGGTTCAGGGGAAAGCAATTGAGGAGAAGAACTGGTATTAGGAAAGGTTAGTGTAGGTTGTATGCATTCCTGAACAGTAGAGTCTTTAGGGAGCACTTGAAGCTTTTAAAACTAGAAGAGAGTCTTGTGGAGCGAGGCAGATGAGTGTGATGAGGTGACAAGAGAGGAGGAGAGTAGGAGGTCATGAGCAGAGCGAATGGGACGGGAGGGAGAGTATCTGGAGACAAGGTCTGAGATGTAGGGGGGAGCAGTGCAGTTGAGGGCTTTGTATGTCAGAATGAGAATTTTGTGTTTGATCCTAGAGGCAAGAGGAAGCCAGTGAAGGGATTGGCAGAGAGGTGCAGCAGATGAAGAGCGACGTGTAAGGAAGATGAGTCTGGCAGAGGCATTCATTATGGATTGTAAAGGAGCTAGGCGGCAGGTGGGGAGACCAGAGAGGAGAGAGTTGCAGTAATCAAGGTAGGAGAGAATGAGAGAGTGGATTAAAATCTTAGTTGTGTCTTGTGTAAGGAAGTGTCTAATTTTAGAGATGTTTTTAAGGTGCAAGCGGCAGGCTTTAGCCAAGGACTGAATGTGAGGAGTGAAAGAAAGATCTGAGTCAAATTTGACCCCGAGACATCGGGCGTGCGGGGTAGGCGTAATGATGGAGTTGTCAACAGTTATAGAGAGATTGGGGGTGGAGAGTTTTGAGGAAGGGGGGAAAATAAGGAGCTCAGTTTTGGAGAGATTTAGCTTGAGGTAGTGAGAGGACATCCAGTTAGAGATGTGAGAAAGACAGTTAGTGACACGGGTTAGCAAGGAAGGAGATAGGTCTGGTGCAGAGAAGTAGATTTGGGTGTCGTCGGCATACAAATGATATTGTAAACTGTGGGACTATATTAGGGAACCTAGTGATGACGTGTAGATTGAGAAGAGAAGGGGACCGAGGACAGAGCCTTGCAGTACTCCGACAGAAAGTGGTGACAGGGCAGAGGAGGCCCCAGAGAAGGCTACACTAAAGGTACGGTTTGACAGGTAGGAAGAGAGCCACGAGAGGGCTGTGTCACAGATGCCGAAGGATTGGAGGGTTTTGATCAAAAGAGGGTGGAGATATACCATTACTAGATTAACTGTGTGTGTATGTGTGTATTTAAATATCTACTTTCATACGTTGTAATACAATTTAAAAGATTCATATGTGGGTTCGCACTGTGTTGTTAACATCTATGGAACTTATTTATATAAAATGTATTAAAAAAAATTGATTGTGGGTGTTGGGATGAGCGAGTATTGCCCCTTCCTTGTTGCATTGTAATATATAGAAATGAAGATGCAAGCAAAAGCGAAATATCACATGCATAAGAAATTACTCCTCAAAAAAGGTTTATACAGTCAGCGCTCCAAGGGTATAAAAGCTTTTGGATTTGTGGGATCTTCCTCTAAGCTCCCAACAAGTGTCAAATTGGGGGATTTGGTGTATAAATCCAGTAGCGCCTTATCGGCTTATACTCACAAATTAGAGAACACAAGAAATTATTTGAATAAAAAACTTTTTATTTTTCTATTTCAATTTAAAAATAACTGTGTTAAAACTGCTATAAATAAAATAGGCCTTTAATTGAAACAGGATATAATTGATTTAAAGAATATATGAAACTAAATTGAAAAATATATATTTTGCAGCCCAAGATAATCCGTATGGTTGGCAAACCTGTTAGATTAAAAATAAAAAATAAAAATTAAAAATTAACGATGTAGATTAAATATTGTATTCCAATCTGTCATTTCAATCTATCTATGTTTTTTTAAACGCATGATATTTATAAAGACTGTCTAAATATTTGTCTCGATATTAATGTTTTAGTTACAATGTTCCTAAATCGTTTGATGTGATCCGGTGCAACAAAGCAATGTTACAAATTGTTGCTTATAAATAACCGTGAATTTAACACCCAAATATAGCAGTGTTTCACACCTAAATATAGTAGTATTTTATGGCAATACTCCTGCACAGTATTTTAACTATGTACTGGCTTTCTCTTTTTCAGTAAGTTAGTACTTCAAATCACATTTCTGATCGTAGTTGTAAATATTCTATTTACTCAAGTAAAACACATGTCCGTTGTTTTAATGTTACTTTGGTGTCAATAAGTCCTAACAAGTACACTTGTTTTTTTAAAATACCTTCGTTTGTGTGACCTTTTTCATCGGTCCTTACTTTCCTTTATAGAAAGATCTGTGGAATGTTCTTTCAGGCCGCCGATGCTGGAACCGTCACTGCTCTCTCAGCATCTTGACCGCTGTGTACCCCGGGACTCAGCGCCTTCTCCAGATAAGGCTGTGATTGGGTCTTTGTTGAGGGGTTGGTCCTATTGCGACTGAGGTTGACGGCTCTATGGCGTTTCCGCTGAATGAATTCAGCCTTTGTCAAGCATATCTTCCTTGTTAACCCGTTCTCCTTAAATATCACTCTTTTGCATCTGATTAGATTTTTTTCTTTCATGCAAACACTCAACATGTTTCAGTCTTCAGTTTCAGTCTATTCTTAAATTCCTGGAATTTTGCTTTTAGATGCAGAACTCTTGATGTTTTTTATTTTATTTGCTGGGGCATAGATCATTTCATATCCATTATTTGCGTGTTTGGATTTTGCAAAATAAACTTGCAATTAGCCATTTTTTATATAAGAAAACCTCAATTGGTCTGTTCAATAACTTGTCCTAAGATTTCATATATGACTTCAAAATCATCTTTATAATACTTTAAAAATACTTATTATTTTGGGCTTTTAAAATGCTCATTAGTTTGGGCATTTTGATGAAAAAACAAGACTTATATTTCAAAATATACACAAAATTGCCTACCCAAAAACATTATAATTGGCAATATTTGTAAAGAATGGATATGTGGAAAAAGTTTTTAAATGAGGAAAATGGACAATAAAAGGGTGAAAACAGTAATCGATGGCACATACAAGATGGTTGTCATGGTTACAGTTAGATTAAAGTTTTTAAACAAAAAAATTTTTGAATAGATTTTTAATTAGATTTTTGATTAGATTTTTGATTAGATTTTTAATACTCTTATGTTCAGACAAATTTGATCACACCACTTGGGGGAATGTACTATATCTCTGGGTCTATATAGAAATCAGGTATTTAGGAAACTGTTTAAATTAAAATCCAAATTCAAACCTTTTGGTTTTAAAGTTTGCGATTCAAAGATCCATTTTGCATCGGCGGCCTGAAAGAACATTCCATGGATCTTTCTACAAAGGAAAGTAAGGACCGATGAAAAAGGTCACACAAACGAAGGTATTTTAAAAAAACAAGTGCACTTGTTAGGACTTATTGACACCAAAGTAAAATTAAAACAACGGACATGTGTTTTACTTGAGTAAATAGAATATTTACAACTACGATCAGAAATGTTATTTGAAGTACTAACTTACTGAAAAAGAGAAAGCCAGTACATAGTTAAAATATTGTGCAGGAGGATTGCCATAAAATACTACTATATTTAGGTGTGAAACACTGCTATATTTGGGTGTTAAACTCACGGTTATTTATAAGCAACAATTTGTAACATTGCTTTGTTGCACCAGATCACATCAAACGATTTAGGAACATTAATTGAAAACATTAATATCGAGACAAATATTTAGACAGTCTTTATAAATATCATGCTTTTAAAAAAACATAGATAGATTGAAATGACAGATTGGAATACAATATTTAATCTACATCGTTAATTTTTAATTTTTATTTTTATTTTTAATCTAACAGGTTGGCCAACCATACGGATTATCTTGGGCTGCAAAATATATATTTTTCAATATAGTTTCATATATTCTTTAAATCAATTATATCCTGCTTCAATTAAAGGCCTATTTTATTTATAGCAGTTTTAACACAAACAGTTATTTTTAAATTGAAATAGAAAAATAAAAAGTTTTTTATTCAAATAATCTCTTGTGTTCTCTAATTTGTGGGTATAAACCGATAAGGCGCTACTGGATTTATACACCAAATCCCCCAATAAGAAATTACTCCTACCATACACAAACAAATGCATTACTAGGTGGGATCAGACTGATATAATTTAGGAATATTCTTTTCTGTAAAAAGCACAATTGGTCTAAAAGAGGCTGCTCCTAGGTGGTAACTCGCCATAGAACAAGCTACTGAGCTGTTGTTTATTCCTGGAAGGGCGCTACTCTTTCTTTATGCGTATATATATATTTCTATTTGTGTGTACAGTATACATATATCTATGTGTGTATGTAAATGTATATATATATATATATATATATATACATGTGTATTTAAGTGTTTATACATGTAAATATACAGTACTGTGCAAAAGTCATAGGCCACCATTAGATTTGTTGTTTTAATAACCATCCATATTTATTTTTGGTCTCTTTATTAAGATACAAACAGAAAATACAGGGAAAATGTGCACAAAATATATAAAAAAAAAAAAATTCAGAAGAAAATGTCTTCTTCAGGCAAAATTCAGTATTTAATGTGACCTCCATTGCCACTAAGCACATCTTGAACTCTTGGTGAGACTGTCCTGAAGTTTTCTGAAGTAATCTGGTATATTACACAAGGCTTCATTCAGGACTTCCTAGAGTTCTTTAGATTTAAGCCGTGTTTTATTTCTTTCTCTATCCAGGTGATCCAATACTGACTCTATAATATTCTGGTCTGGACTCTGTTGAGGCCAGTCCATGACTGTCAGTGTTTTATCAGCTGTTTTTCTATCCAAATATGATTTCACTGCATTAACAGTGTGATTTGGGTCGTTATCATGCTGAAAAATAAAACCATTACCAATCAGGCGCTTTCCAGAAGGAATGGCATGATAAATTAAAACCTTTCTGTACTTTATTGCCAACACCACTCGCAGAAATGCAGCCCCAAACCAGGATAGACCCCCCACCATGTTTCACTGAAAGCCCCAAGCACTTATTCTTCCATCTCTCCCCAACTCTTCTTCTAACATACTGTCGACGATTGGACCCAACAATGTCAAACTTGAATTTGTCACTCCATAATACTTTTTTCCACTGATCTTCATTCCAATCTTTGTGAGCTTTAGCATATCTTAGCTTTTTCACCCTGTTCCCCTTCTGAAAAAGTGGTTTCTTGGCTGCTACCCTTCCACAAAGACTATTCCTGATAAAGCTTCTTCGGACTGTGGAAGGATCAGCTTGGCATCCCGATGATGCTGCCAGATGCTGATCCAGGTCCTTGCTGAACTTCTTCCTGCATCTCAAATAAGAAACTCTGAGAAACTTCTCATCAGATTTTGAATGTTTTATTGGCCTTCCATTCCACATCTTGAGTATCCAGTTTGTTTCCTGATTTCCCTTTGAGAATGGCCTTGCTGATGCAAAAGTATGATTTTATGTCTGTCAAATTCTGTGATCTTTGGCATTTTGAATAGAATGATGTGATTGAAAGTCAATCTTATTATCAAGCTTCCAATTAATTAAACTCATACCACACGTGTGTAACTCTCAAGCGAGTCTTGCACTGACCTGGTATAACAGAATTTTTACAGCAGTCATTTTGACATAAAATAGTAGGACAAATACAGGTGTAAGCAATGACATTAATTAGGGTTCCATTCCATTTAGGTGTACGAGAGCCAGGCTCCTGCTATTGCTCAAGTGTAAGGAGAGATCACAATAAATAATTGTCACTTAGCCTATAGAAGCTGCTTTTTTTCTGTTTTTCAATACTGCATAGAAATATCCTGTATTTTCTGGTTTTATTCTAATAAATAATGTTTTTTTTATTTTTAAATATATATTTCTAGAAAGATATATCTCTATCATCTATCTATCTATCTATCTATCTACATATATATTCATATAGATATATAGATAGATAGATATTTTACAAAAAAAATAATATTCAGATATCTAGAAATATATATTTAAAAAGGAAAAGAAAATGTTCTTCTAAGTAAAGAACATAGGAATTAGCACAGTTGGTCTAGCATTGTTTCTGGTTAGCATGCAAGCAATTAAATGAAAAGGCTTTCTTTAGCGTGCCACTTAGAAGTCTATGGGGAGAGAGAGGTAGCTTGTTTTCAGTATTCAATGTCCTGAAGTTAGCGCAACTTGTAATACGAGTGCTTGCTAACCCGAGATAGATAAAAACATTTTTTACCTTGAGCACAGTTAGAGTTCACAAGCAATAAAAAATTGTCCCTACACTTTTAAGAATAGGTTTAAAAAAATATGAAAGGGATTAATGAAACTAGAGAAACTGTTGGGAGAAAGGGATGAACTTGGCTCCAGATGCATAAATCAGTTTGCCCTCACTAGGTAGTTTAAAGAAAAATTAAACCAAATTTTTGTCTTTCAGGATTTAGAAAAAGCGTGTAATTTACGTCTATTTTTTAATTTGCTTCATTCTCTTGATATCCTTTGTTGAAAACATATCTAAATATGTTCAGTAGCTGAAGACTGGTGGCTGCACGTAGATGCCTCATGTGATTGACTCCTCCACGTGCAGTGCTGTTTTTTTTAACAAAGGATACCTAAAGAATAAAGCAAATTAGATAATTTAAGTAAATGTTTAAAATTGTATTCTCTACCTGAATCATGAAAGAAAAAAATTGGGTTTCATAAACCCTTTAACCTGTTCATGTTATGACGCATCATGTATAGCATGCAGACAATATTGCTAGATTTTTTTTTTATCTATAAAATGATGAAATAGCACTGGAAATTGCAGCCGTCATGAAGATAAATTTGAAGAAAATAAACATGTCCCTTTAAAGTTAATGATTTGATAAACCAGATATTCAGAACTTGATAAATATTCTTTTTTGAAAATATGTTTATAAATACATATAAGAAATATTATAAATAAATGTGTTTCTATGGTTATTTGAAATTCAGGAGTCAAGCTATAAGAAGTTTACACTAAATACAAATGAAGCTTGATTCATGATAAATTAATCTAGGGTTTTATTAAATTGTGTTAATGGTTTTCTATAAATCCTTTGAAATCAATGAAATGATCATGACAATCTGCAATGAGACAATCTAATGGTAGAAATTGAAGCTTATTGTATTTCAGTAGGAGGTTTCTATTGCATGGCGACAAAAATAGGTTTCACAACCTTTTTCTTTTTTATTATGAAACAAGAATTGTAGCTGCTGTGGTAATGAATTTGCAAGACTTGGCCTATTGGTAGTGACCATTAAAGGGACATGAAATCCACATTTTTTCTTTCATGATTTAGAAAGAGAATGCAATTTTAAACATCTTTCTAATTTACTTCTATTATCTAATTTGTTTTATTCTCTTGATATTCTTTGCTGAAAAGCATATCTAGATATGCTCAGTAGCTACTGATTGGTTGCTGCACATAGAAGCCTCGTGTGATTGGCTCACCCAAGTGCATTGCTTTTTCTTCAACTAAGGATATCTAAAAAATGAAGCAAAATAAATAATAGAAGTAAATGGTGGTGTTGTTTAAATTTGTATTCTCTACCTGAATCATGAAAGAAAGATTTTGGGTTTAGTAGCCCTTTAAACGACAAAAAGAAAAGCTAACCCACATTTAATGTCAAACTGATGCAAAGTAATTGGCTTTAATGGAAATTTGTGTTGCCATGTATCATATTTGTTATTATTATTTTCACGTAAGAGATACATTTTAATATTATTCCTGAAATTGTCCCAGAGAGATTCCCTTCATTTTATTTAAATTAAATAAATTGTGATGTTCACTAATATTATGCTTACTATTATTCCTTCTACCTGCCTTGAAGAATGTATAAATGATTTTCCCATGTTTATTCTTTTTTTGTTGTAAACCATTACGTGTACTATGTGATCTCATATCTACATCTAGACTGCCTGCTTTTTGGGAACATTGTGTTGTTACTTCTTCTGCTTGCTGTCTACTAATAACAGTGGAACTAGAAATTAACATGGTATCATGTTTAAGGGACATAGGGTTAGGTTACAAGTGGACCAATAATTTATTGAGTGTCCACATATGGGCACATGATAAATAACCAGCCATTACAAGTGGCTGGTTATTGGTACAAGGTCACGGTAGCAATTACCGCTCAGAAAATTAACCAGAGGTCAGACATCTGGTTAATTTTCTAAATGTCCCCCAATTGCACATACATACATATACAGTATTATTATTATTTATTTATAAATCACCAACTGATTCCGCAGCGCTGCCCATGGGTACAAAGATGAAAGTACAATGGAGAAACAATACAATAAAAGACAAATTTTAAAAACAAATACAGGGGGAATTGAGGGCACTATTCCTGTGGGAACTTACAATCAATACACATGCATACATACATACACACACATTCATGCATACATATACATAAATACATACACAGTAATGCATACACATACATACATACATAAATACATACACAGTAATGCATATGCATACATACATAAATACATACATACACAGTAAGGCATACACATACATACATACATACATACACATTAATGCATATATATACAGGGAGTGCAGAATTATTAGGCAAGTTGTATTTTTGAGGATTAATTTTATTATTGAACAACAACCATGTTCTCAATGAACCCAAAAAACTCATTAATATCAAAGCTGAATAGTTTTGAAGTAGTTTTTAGTTTGTTTTTAGTTATAGCTATTTTAGGGGGATATCTGTGTGTGCAGGTGACTATTACTGTGCATAATTATTAGGCAACTTAACAAAAAACAAATATATACCCATTTCAATTATTTATTTTTACCAGTGAAACCAATATAACATCTCAACATTCACAAATATACATTTCTGACATTCAAAAACAAAACAAAAACAAATCAGGGACCAATATAGCCACCTTTCTTTGCAAGGACACTCAACAGCCTGCCATCCATGGATTCTGTCAGTGTTTTGATCTGTTCACCATCAATATTGCGTGCAGCAGCAACCACAGCCTCCCAGACACTGTTCAGAGAGGTGTACTGTTTTCCCTCCTTGTAAATCTCACATTTGATGATGGACCACAGGTTCTCAATGGGGTTCAGATGAGGTGAACAAGGAGGCCATGTCATTAGATTTTCTTCTTTTATACCCTTTCTTGCCAGCCACGCTGTGGAGTACTTGGACACGTGTGATGGAGCATTGTCCTGCATGAAAATCATGTTTTTCTTGAAGGATGCAGACTTCTTCCTGTACCACTGCTTGAAGAAGGTGTCTTCCAGAAACTGGCAGTAGGACTGGGAGTTGAGCTTGACTCCATCCTCAACCCGAAAAGGCCCCACAAGCTCATCTTTGATGATACCAGCCCAAACCAGTACTCCACCTCCACCTTGCTGGCGTCTGAGTCGGACTGGAGCTCTCTGCCCTTTACCAATCTAGCCACGGGCCCATCCATCTGGCCCATCAAGACTCACTCTCATTTCATCAGTCCATAAAACCTTAGAAAAATCAGTTTAGAGATATTTCTTGGCCCAGTCTTGACGTTTCAGCTTGTGTGTCTTGTTCAGTGGTGGTCGTCTTTCAGCCTTTCTTACCTTGGCCATGTCTCTGAGTATTGCACACCTTGTGCTTTTGGGCACTCCAGTGATGTTGCAGCTCTGAAATATGGCCAAACTGGTGGCAAGTGGCATCTTGGCAGCTGCACGCTTGACTTTTCTCAGTTCATGGGCAGTTATTTTGCGCCTTGGTTTTTCCACACGCTTCTTGCGACCCTGTTGACTATTTTGAATGAAACGCTTGATTGTTCGATGATCACGCTTCAGAAGCTTTGCAATTTTAAGAGTGCTGCATCCCTTTGCAAGATATCTCACTATTTTTTACTTTTCTGAGCCTGTCAAGTCCTTCTTTTGACCCATTTGCCAAAGGAAAGGAAGTTGCCTAATAATTATGCACACCTGATATAGGGTGTTGATGTCATTAGACCACACCCCTTCTCATTACAGAGATGCACATCACGTAATATGCTTAATTGGTAGTAGGCTTTCAAGCCTATACAGCTTGGAGTAAGACAACATGCATAAAGAGGATGATGTGGTCAAAATACTCATTTGCCTAATAATTCTGCACACAGTGTACGTACATACATACCCAGTAATGCATGCACATACATACATACATACACAGTAATGCATACACATACATAACTACATAAACATTAATGCATACACACACATACATACATACATACATACACATTAATGCATACGCATACATACAGATATACATACATACACATGAATGCATACACATACATACATACATACACAGTAATGCATACACATACATAACTACATAAACATTAATGCATACACATACATACATAAATACAAACATACACATTAATGCATGCACATACAGGGAGTGCAGAATTATTAGGCAAGTTGTATTTTTGAGGATTAATTTTATTAGCTCAATTAAGGGTTAGATTAAGAGTTGGGAAGTAACTGAACCGGGCAAGCAATATGGGGTATTTTGCAGCTATTTGTGCACGACAGAAATAACGAGCGTATTATGAGTTAAAAGTTAATGCCTTTGCTTGAACACAATCTAATTTAACTTGTGTTGGGTTAGCTTGACTTCAGAGCTTTGGTTAACTATTACATTACAAAAAAGTTGCACAAAACACATCAAAAATACATTTAAAAGTACAGTTACACTCATAATAACACTGCCTGCTAAAAACATTTTTTTTTTTAAATATTGCATTAAAAAAGGGCTGCAAAGGGCTTAAACATTGAGATACATACATAAACACATATGTATTCGAATGAGTATATACAGGGAGTGCAGAATTATTAGGCAAGTTGTATTTTTGAGGATTAATTTTATTATTGAACAACAACCATGTTCTCAATGAACCCAAAAACTCATTAATATCAAAGCTGAATATTTTTGGAAGTAGTTTTTAGTTTGTTTTTAGTTTTAGCTATTTTAGGGGGATATCTGTGTGTGCAGGTGACTATTACTGTGCATAATTATTAGGCAACTTAACAAAAAACAAATAAATACCCATTTCAATTATTTATTTTTACCAGTGAAACCAATATAACATCTCAACATTCACAAATATACATTTCAGACATTCAAAAACAAACCAAAACAAATCAGTGACCAATATAGCCACCTTTCTTTGCAAGGACACTCAAAAGCCTGCCATCCATGGATTCTGTCAGTGTTTTGATCTGTTCACCATCAACATTGCGTGCAGCAGCAACCACAGCCTCCCAGACACTGTTCAGAGAGGTGTACTGTTTTCCCTCCTTGTAAATCTCACATTTGATGATGGACCACAGGTTCTGAATGGGGTTCAGATCAGGTGAACAAAGAGGCCATGTCATTAGATTTTCTTCTTTTATACCCTTTCTTGCCAGCCACGCTGTGGAGTACTTGGACGCGTGTGATGGAGCATTGTCCTGCATGAAAATCATGTTTTTCTTGAAGGATGCAGACTTCTTCCTGTACCACTGCTTGAAGAAGGTGTCTTCCAGAAACTGGCAGTAGGACTGGGAGTTGAGCTTGACTCCATCCTCAACCCGAAAAGGCCCCACAAGCTCATCTTTGATGATACCAGCCCAAACCAGTACTCCACCTCCACCTTGCTGGCGTCTGAGTCGGACTGGAGCTCTCTGCCCTTTACCAATCCAGCCACGGGCCCATCCATCTGGCCCATCAAGACTCACTCTCATTTCATCAGTCCATAAAACCTTAGAAAAATCAGTCTTGAGATATTTCTTGGCCCAGTCTTGACGTTTCAGCTTGTGTGTCTTGTTCAGTGGTGGTCGTCTTTCAGCCTTTCTTACCTTGGCCATGTCTCTGAGTATTGCACACCTTGTGCTTTTGGGCACTCCAGTGATGTTGCAGCTCTGAAATATGGCCAAACTGGTGGCAAGTGGCATCTTGGCAACTGCACGCTTGACTTTTCTCAGTTCATGGGCAGTTATTTTGCGCCTTGGTTTTTCCACACGCTTCTTGCGACCCTGTTGACTATTTTGAATGAAACGCTTGAATGTTCGTTGATCACGCTTCAGAAGCTTTGCAATTTTAAGAGTGCTGCATCCCTCTGCAAGATATCTCACTACTTTTGACTTTTCTGAGCCTGTCAAGTCCTTCTTTTGACCCATTTTGCCAAAGGAAAGGAAGTTGCCTAATAATTATGCACACCTGATATAGGGTGTTGATGTCATTAGACCACACCCCTTCTCATTACAGAGATGCACATCACCTAATATGCTTAATTGGTAGTAGGCTTTCGAGCCTATACAGCTTGGAGTAAGACAACATGCATAAAGATGATGTGGTCAAAATACTCATTTGCCTATTAATTCTGCACTCCCTGTACATATAAACATACCTACACATTAATACATACACATACATACATACACAATAATGCATACACATTAATTAATAAACATACATACATACATATGCATACATGCATACATAAATACATACTGTACATACACATACATACATACACAGTAATGCATACACATATATACATACACATTAATGCATACATACATACACAGTAATACATACACATACACTCACCGGCCACTTAATTAGGTACACCTGTTCAATTGCTTGGTAACACAAATTGCTAATCAGCCAATCACATGGCAGCAACTCATTTAGGCATCTAGACGTGGTGAAGCTGATATGCTGAAGTTCAAACCGAGTATCAGAATGGGGAAGAAAGGGGATTTAAGTGACTTTGAACATGGCATGGTTGTTGTGCCAGACAGGCTGGTCTGAGTATTTCAAAAACTGCTGATCTACTGGGATTTTCACACACAACCATCTCTAGGGTTTACAGAGAATAATCCAAAAAAGAGAAAATATCCAGTGAGCAGCAGTTGTGTGGACGACAATGCCTTGTTGATGTCAGAGGGAAATGGACAGACTGGTTCGAGATGATAGAAAGGCAACAGTAACTCAAATAGCCACTCGTTACAACCAAGGTATGCAGAATACCATCTTTGAATGCACAACACATCAAACCTTGAAGCAGATTGGCTACAACAGCTGAAGACCACACCGGGTGCCACAACTGTCAGCTAAGAACAGGAAGCTGAGGCTACAATTCGCACAGACTCACCAAAATTGGACAATATGAGTATCACACCACATGAACTGATACCTGCATTAGATCTTGATCAACAAGTATCCTAACATATACTGATGAAAGATTAATTAACTCTTTAGTGGAAATGCTTGGTGAATCCAGTAGAGAATCCAGTAGGGATATTGAAGATTGTCAGGTACACAAACAAGTGAATGAACATCTGAAGAATAAAAGTCTGTTCTACCCGGTTCACGTACACAATTCCTACATAAAGCTATTTAAGGAAAAAACTCATACAGATTTGGTAAACTTACATGAGAAAATAAGTGTCCCTACTTCAGAACAAATAAAATATAATCTTAGCTATAAACAAAGATTGGCATTAAGGGAATTTAAACAAAGGAAAGACATCTCAATTACTCCTGCAGATAAGGGAGACTCAATTGTAGTCCAGAATATGGGAGACTACTACAATGAAGCAATGAATCAGCTCAAGGATGAACAAACATGCAATTGATTATCTAGAAATCACACTACACAGTTCCTACACAAACTTAAGAATCTACTTGATTGGGGCTTACACCTAGACATACTAGACAAATCTCTATGTGAATACCTCTATAACCCACATCCGAAAGTAACCAATTTTAGACATGTACCTAAAATTCAAAAAGACAAAATCTCCCCCCCAGGTAGGCCCATAGCGGCAGGTGAGGGGTCACTGGGTGAAAAACTTGGAGAGTGGCTGGATAATTTACTACAGCCATATGTCCAGGACCTTCCAGGTTTTATTAAAGATACAACAAGTATATTACAAAAACTAGAGAAGTTTTAATGGCATAGTAACTTCAAGTGGTTAACAATAGATGTCAGTTCATTATATTCTTGCATTCCACACACATTAGGAATTGAGGCTGTTAAATATCATCTTTTACTAAAAAGCACCTTTTCAAATTAACTAATTGAATTTATATTGGAAGTTCTGCATTTTCTTTTGCCACATATTCTACCTCCAGATCTGTGGCATGGCATATATATATATATATATATATATATATATATATATATATTTGTTGATGAAAAGATCTTTTACAGTAATATTAAGCTGTATGACAGATATATTGATGATTTGATAATAATCTGGAATGGCACCTTTCTGGAGGCGGAGTCTTTTGTCGAGCAGTTAAATAGCAACAACGTTAATCTAAAATTTACATTTCAAATAAATGAAAAAAAGAGACAGTATTTGTATATACAGGTTACAGGTGGGGAAAACATGATCACTAAACTCTATAGAAAATATACTACAGGTAACACTATATTACGGGCTGATTCCTGCCATCCTATTCATGTTACTAGGGTTATTCCCAAAGGACAGCTAATAAGAATAAGGAGAATTTGCAACACTATATCAAAATATGAGTATGGGTGCTGGGAGAGGAGGCGGAACACAAGACAAGGCCAGTTAATATAGCCCATAATATTGGCTATACTACAAGACTGCTGCTGTGAGAGTTCGGGAGGAACCGACACTGTGACTGGATGAGGATCTGTGACGTCAATAAGCCACAGTGTGTCTGCTGGGCGACTCCTAACAGTTCCGGCTTGCTACCATTGACACTTTGTGTCGCTACGTCTGTGAGTATTCTGTGCATTTGGGGGAGGGACGCTCATTTTACCTTTGTGATCAGATGATACTGCTCTATGCCTTGGCGCCTCTCTTTTTGTCTTCATTTGCCTTAGGAGTCCAGCTTGGATCGTCTTTTTCGTGAGTGCAGATGATGTAGGAATCATTCTTGTTTGTACCTACTCTCTTCCTAAGCATGTCCGGTGTATTGTAAGTTTTAGATGAGTCTGTCAATAAATTTGAAGTTTTATCCACACCATTACCCAAGCCAAGATTGTTTCTGTCTTAATTACTATGCTTCTGTTCCTCTGACCTCTGGATATTACCTCTTGTACTTTTATGTGCGTTTGTGCACCAGGGATTCTTTCAGGTGCTGTACACGCTCAAGCCAGAGAAGCAACGGCTGCTATCTGGAGTCGGCATAATGCAAAGTGAGTGACAGTTTTCACCTCTATGTTTGCACATTAATACATACATACACATTAATGCACACACATACATACATACACATTAATGCATATACATACATACACATACACCTCTGACCTTATCTCTGTTCCTCCACTTGTCAAATACCATATCACTTTAAAGGGACATTAAAGGGATAGCAAAGTCAAAATAAAACTTGCTTGATTCAGATAGAGCATTTAATTTTAAGACACTTTTAAATTCATTCTATTTTCAAATGTGCTTTGTTCTCTTAGTATCCCTTGTTAAAAAAGAATATGCACATACACCAGTGGGAGCTGCTGCTAATTGGAGCCTGCACACATTTGTCTCTTGTAATTCAGCTATCTGCCAGTAGTGCAATGCTGTTCCTTCACCAATGGATAACAAGAGAATTTAAAGACCAGTAAACACAGTAGATTTTCGTAATCAACAAATGCAAGATAACAAGACAATGCAATAGCACTAAGGGGCCTATTTATTATTGTGCGGGCGGACATGATCCTATATTGCAGATCATGTCCGCTGCACATCGATAAATGCCGACAGCATATGCTTTTGACCTTTATCATTGCACCAGCAATTTTTGTGAACTGCTGGTGCAATGCCACCCCTTGCAGATTCACGACCAATTGGCCGCTAGCAGGGGGTTTCAATCAACCCGATCGTATTCGATTGGGTTGATTTCTGGTGATGTCTGTCCACCACCTCAGAGCAGGTGGACAGGTTATGGAGCAGCGGTCTTTAGACCGTTGCTTCATAACTTGTGTTTCTGGCGAGCCTGGAGGCTCGCCAGAAACATGGGACATAAAGCTCCATACGGAGCTTGATAAATATGCCCCTTAGTCGGTACTTCAAATGAGTAGTAGATTTTTTTCTGACTATTTTAAAAGTTATGTCTATTTCCACTTCACCTGTATCCTGCGACAGCCATTAGCCAATCACAAATGCATACACATACCATGTGACAGCCATCAGCCAATCACAGATGCATATATGTTTATTCTGTGAATTCTTGCACATGCTCAGTAGGAGCTGGGGACTCAAAAAGTTTAAATATAAAAAGACTGTGCACATTTTGTTAATGGAAATAAATTGTAAAGTTGCTTAAAATTGCATGTTCTATTTGAATAATGAAAGTTTAATTTTGACTTGAGCGTCCCTTTAAGTAAATTTGATAATAGAAGTAAATTGGAAAGTTGTTTAAAATTGTATGTTCTATCTAAATCATAAAATAAAGTTAGAATAAAAGAACGGCTATAAAGAGAGCTGCAGGTACAAGATGGAAAACAACAGCATGGTGAGTAGTTACCATGTTACTGTAGTTGTACCATGCAGTTTAATGTCCCTTTAATTCTTCCACAAAACATTCATCTTTTTTTAATATTAAACCTTTTTTGTTCTAAGTATCAGTTATAAATATAATGTAAATCCTGTATTTCCATAGAATCTCCGGATGTTTGGTTATGCAAACAAGCAAGAGATAATTCTTTACTTCCAGTCTCAAAACCACTACATTTTAAAATGATATTTTGGTTTGCCCTCAAGTGTATCTCACCACTTTTAATATGGACCCAATGACCTCACTAATATAGCCCTCTGTGCTATCCACTATATAGGGCATGCTACAAATTTTTGTCACATTGAGATGCTTAAAGGGACAGTCTAGTCAAAATGAAACTTTCATGATTCAAATAGGGCATGCAATTTTAAACAAATTTCTTATTCACTTTATCATCAAATTTGCTTTGTTCTCTTGGTATTCTTTGTTGAAAGCTAAACCTAGGTAGGCTCATATGCTGATGTTTATTCCCTTATCACATTTGGACAGTTTTTCCAAACTGCTAGTTCATGTGTGCCACATATAACATTGTGCTCACTCACGTGGAGTTATTTATGAGTCAGCATTGATTGGCTAAAATGCAAGTATGTCAAAAGAACTGAGATAAGGGGCAGTCTGCAGAGGCTTAGATACAAGGTAATCACATAGGTAAAAGTGTATTAATATAACAGTATTGATTATGCAAAACTAAGGAATGGGTACTAAAAGGATTATTTATGTTTTTAGACAAAAAAAATCTTTCAAGTAGACTGTCCCTTTAACATTTTAACCATTCTCTTATAATACCACACTGAACATTATTTTTTGTGCAACATAACACACTCTGCACTATGGATTGTGCTGCACTTGTTAATCTAGCCTACTGCTTTTTCTGTACAAGAATAAAAAAAATGCTAATTTTTATTTTTGTTTTGATGTTTAAGGGTGAGATTCATTACGTGCTAGTCAGTTCAATATCAAGGGCAGAACTACATCTTAGCTTAAAAATATATCTATTAAATTAAAATATTGTTTTACTATTAGTTGTACTTTTTCCTGATAGCTATAGTTTCTAACCTCATAGTTTTTCAAATTCAAAGTATTCTTTACAGTGATATTTTGGGCACCAACTGGCAACACTTTGTCCAATTTTGTGAACATTTATATAGAAATAGGTTCAATGTTTTTATAGCAATCTGCATAAGAACAACATAATTACTAATGAATGGTTTATTATTGGCAATATAATTATTGCATTGAAAGCAGTCAACCAGTTAGGCAAAAAAGTTAATTAGTTTCAGTAATTAAACTGCAAATACTATGTAAATACAGAGATCATAATACAATAATACTACTATAATACTAATAGAATAAAGTGCTAAGGATAATAATATTTAGTATGTAGAAGTAATTGTATATATAAATTATCAAAAATATGTCCCGGAAAAAAGTATGGGAAGTAAAATGATTAAAAATAATTATTTGTATCTGATAGCAGTCATCATTATGGCTGCATGAATATCCCATTATAAACTTAAAGTAGCTCAACACAAGCTGCAATAATGGAACTACTATGAAAAAATGTTGTGAATCAAAATTTTTCATAGTGGCTCCATTTTAATAACTTATATAGTGACAGCGTTTATTTTTGCAGGTCACTTAATAGTATCAATATCTGAGGGCTTATTGCTATGAAGAGTCTCAAAGGCTTCTACAGCACAGGTACCTATAATACATAAGCACCAGGGTTATAGCACATTTAACCTACTTGAGAGCCCTAGCACACTTTTGTTCCAACTGCCACTGTGAACCCACAATTGCAATTTAACATATTTCACATATATTAGCACTAAATACTGTATGAGCCACACAGTGACACCCAGTGCTCTCCTAGCCTTACAAAGTCTTCTTGTATCTTTAGCTATAAAGAAAATCTAAGTCATATATTTGTAAATATGTCAAGTAATGTCTAGGGGATAGATTTAATAAGCAGCAAATGCTGCTTTCTACCCCGAAGTTTCTGGCTCGCTGGAAACATAAGTTAAAAAGCAGCGGTCGTGAGATCCTTAACTTGTCCACCACCTTTGGGATAATTGACATCCGCTGCTAGCGGCTGATTGGCCGCGATTGTGCAGGGGGTGGCACTGCACAAGCATTTCACCAAAAATGCTTGTGCAATGTTAAATGCCGACAGCGTCGGCATTTAGCGATGTTGGGCAGACATGATTCACTAAAGTGAATTATTTCCGGCCGGCATTTAATAAATTGACCCCTAGGACTGTATGTCTTGCATGAGATCTGTCTCTATGTTTGTTGAAGAATAAACTGAGGCTTGACTAAAAGAGGATTTTTTCAGAAATACGAGATATCCAGCTTTCTTCTGTGGTGGTCTATTGTGGTTAGAATGCCTATAACAAGGAGTAAAGAATGGTTTAGGCTTAGAAGTATCTTCTTTAGGTTCATGAGTTAAGCAATGCAAGTGCAGAAAAGTCAAAGAATTGGGATATGCAAGTACTAAGATCAGCATAATCATCTTTCATATACTGTACAAGATGTGCCGTGTCCTGCACTTCTTCTATTTATGATATCTGCATCAGGGGCCACACATAAATGTATTAGAAGCAGGCTGAATACATAGGAGTGCTTAATTCCCCTAAAGAGAGTAATACAGGAACTGCAGTTATATTTGGATCTGTAATGAAAATAAAAATAAATAAATAACACATGGTAGTAGCACCTGTAACAGACATGATTCACAGACATGAATTGGTGTAGCGTATCATGTCCGCCCAGCATTGCTAAATGCTGACAGTATACGCTGTCGGCATTTAACATTGCACCAGCATTTCTTGATAAAATCAGCCGCTAGCAGGAGGTGTCAATCATCCCGATTGGATCGGAATGATTGCAGTCCGCCACCTAAAAGGCTGCTGCTTCTTAACTTAAAGGGACACTGAACCCAAATTTTTTCTTTAGTGATTCAGATAGAGCATGCAATTTTAAGCAACTTTCTAATTTACTCCTATTATCAAATTGTATTCATTCTCT